>NW_008657850.1:0-10772 GCF_000695815.1 Acanthisitta chloris | reverse complement strand
CAACCCTGCTGATTCTATGATTCTAAGCATTAGAACATGAGCAGGATCACTAAACTACTCTGCCACACATTACCAGGCCAATTATTAAGGTCAAATCTCTAAAAATCAACCCAAATCTAATGAAGTCGTATTCAGGCACAGGTTTTGGGTTGGTTTGTTTGCCTGTTTTTGTCATGACTGAGTTCTTACAGCAGCTGTCTGCCATGAAAAGGGGAGATGTTGATCATACCCTCCCAGAGTGATAGCCTGAGCCCTCCAGTTACATCTCACTCAGCATTTGGCCACTTCCTCTCCCCACCTGAAGCCAATTAAGAGAGGTAAACTGACAGAATAATCAACCCTGCATAAAAACAACTATCACTTTCTGACAGCACAGCTCCTAAAACTGAGACTTGGCTCAGGGACAAAAAAAATGCACAATGCAACAGTGCCTTTCTCAGCGGGAACAAGCCACTTGATCATCAGCAGCACCAAAATGCATCTTTCTTCACTTTGTATAGATTAGGCTTGCAGGGAAGTAAAGATCTTTTCACTACCACAGCGAGACCAAGGCAGAAACAAAAATACAGCAAATATGACAAAAAGTTTATGTAACAACTATCCTTTTTCTTTCCTTTTTATGAAAACTTAAACAGCTGCACAGAGCTTTATTTGTGGATCCTGAGGTACCAATTTTGACTATCAAAAACATGTATCACCAGAAGATAAGCCACTAGTAACTCTGATCCAGACAGACAGATACAGAGTGAAAGTGATTGCTACAGGAAAATGAATATCAAGTTCTTGCATGACTCATTTCCAGACAGCTCCAAATCACTTTACAAAGAAGACAGGCATTGTTTTGCCTGCAGTGTCTGGCAAAACTGCAAATGAAGCCCAGATTTGTCAGTGGAAGAGAATTTCTGTGCAGAAAAGTCATACCTGTATCAGGATCAACTTCATAGAGTCCATAGTAAGCATCTGCCACAAAAAGGGTGTTATTTGGCCCCACTCTGATGCCAAGGGGTCTTCCACATGTTGGCTCATCTTCACGGGTTCCTTAGAAAACAGTTTTAAAATGGTTTTCCAAATAGAAATAGATACAAGGCATTCAGACTACCTACACAGGCATATTGGGTCTGGCTGAGATGGAGCTCATTTTACCCATAGCAGTCCTCACAGTGCTGTGCTTTGCATGGGCAGCCAGAAAGGTGTCAATAACACAGCAGTGTTTTGGCTACTGCTGAGCAGTGCTGGCACAGCATCAGCACTGTCTCTCTAACATTCCCATCCACAGCAGACAGAGGTTGGGCAAAATCTTAGGAGGGGACACAGCCAGGACTGCTGACCCAACCTGACCAAAGGGATATTCTATACAATATGACATCAGCTCAGATAAAAAAGCTAAGAAAAAGGAGGAGGAAGGGGATGAATCTACATTTGCCTTCTAAAGCAACCTTTAGGTGTTCCTGGGAAGCAGTTGGACATCACTTGATGAGGGGAAGTAGAGAATAAAATATTTGGGGCTTTCTTCCCCTTTCCTTGTGCTCATGACCATTGCTTTTGCTTTAGTAAACTGTGTTGATCTCAGCCTGGGAGGGATTTTTTCCATCTTATTTTCTTCCCCTGCCCTGTTGAGGACGGGAGTGATAGAGCAGCTGGGCAAGCACCTGGGTCAAACTTTAGCTTAAAAAATACTCTATGGTCAGCAGCACATACATTCACTAAAGAAACGATTCCTACTTGACTAGGTGTGAGCGAAACAGATACCCCCATGACATATTTTCACCAGACTAGAGATAATCCTATAATTTGCCAGGCTAGTAACTAGCTAACAGTTGCCCCAAAAGTAAGGCTAAATATCAGATAATTTAACTAAATTCTTCTTCTCAGAAAGAATCGGTTTTACTGCAGGTTTTTGTTTGGTTGGTTTGGGGGTTTTATTAATTAATTTTTAGTTAAAAAGAAAAAACCTTTCTTTTTCTGGAACGGTCCAATGTTGTCATGAAACAGCTGGTTTCTCAAGACACAGACACTGAAGATTTTTATATAAGGAGGAAGGGGAATACTGCAAATCTGAAGAATTTAGACAAATTCAAAGAGATCCTTGAGTCCTGAAGAACTACAACTTTAGTACATCTGCAGTTTGAAAAATTAGCAAGAGAAACTACCAACTAGCAGTTGCCTACAGCCTTTCCACTTCCCTCACAAACTCAAGGAGGACAAAAGTCTAGGCTCCCCATTACCTCTTTGACCTCAAACATATAGAGCAGCATAACCATCCCACCTCTCTCAAGTTGTACAAGTCCAATGAAAATGAGCAGGGGAAAGGTGGTTTTCCACACCCATTCCAACCCACATTCACACCTAAGCAGCAGCTGCAAATCCACCTTAGCAGCTGGCAGCAGACTTTGCTGGCTGTCAGCACCAAGGCTGTCCTACCTGTCAGGCAGCCAAGAGATTCTTCCAAATCAGCCCAGAGCCTAAACATGTGAACATCCACATAAAATTACATAGCTACAATGATGAGCATGTCAATGAGAGGTAACAAGGACAGCAGCAGTTTCTGACCATAATTTCTAACTGGCAACCAGCACAGGGCTGCAGGGAAGCTTCTACATTGTTACAGCAAACAAAACTAGACATAGTTCCAAGGAACACCAGCCAGGCTTCTCAGACTGCCCAGGCACTACAGAGAGATGGCCAACATTAAGCTTTCCATAGAAATAGTTCTGTTAATAAACAAACTGATACCATTTTTCCCCAATCACTTGCAGAAACCTCATTAAATGAAGCAAATAAATTGTTCAGAAAGAAGTGTAGAATTCAACAAGAAATAACTGCAACCTAATGGTGAGAAAACACCAACCCAAGTTCTCTGCTAAAACAAATGCAGCCACAACTCCCCACTGGACTTATCTGTAAGGAAGAAAAATAGGTACAACAAAACACAAAGCAAAATTCTGTAGATGAGAAAGGTGATATTTATTTTCAAAAAATCTCTAAATATGTTGATCTGTCCCACTCACATTATCTCAGAGTTCACTCACTCACACTTGCTTAGGAGTCCTCAGTTTTAATGGGGTGGCCCTTCACCTCAGAATCTTGCTGACTTCAGCTTCCACAAATATTAGGCCAGGTTGCTGCCCATTTTTTTCTTAAGATAGATGTGTTTTCTAGATACACTATCAGAAAAATGAATGTTACTTGTGATGCACTTCAACCTCATCCTTCTCCCCATGTTAAAACGAAGGATCTTCTACCAAGTCATCCATGTTGCAGCCTTACAAGAGTGCAAACCTTGTAGCCATGACATTAAACCCTCTCATTCCTAAATTTTACTGCTGGAAACTGTGTGCTTTGTTATCAAGAGCACCCATTCCCATTCTTTCGGCCCTCTGTTCTGCTCTTCCTTGCAATATACATACTTCCACTCATACTTCATTCGTACAAATATATTAATGCTTCTGTTACAAATTTCTGCAGAGGAAGACAAGCACTTACATGAGCACCCAGACTGACCACAGTTTAAACAGCACAAGCCCTGAGCTAGATGTTTTCAGGTACAATATGTTCAGGAGATGTCACTCACCACAAGGACCATGGCCAATTCTGGCTATTGTCTGTATTTCCCCATCTTCAATTTTGATAATCTTCCCATCAGCTGTCCCAGTAAATAGCACATCTGCAAAACAAAACAAACTGGTGTGAATAGCTTGATCACAAAAGCACAGTGGCAAACATCCTTCTACATGATCCTTCTACTAGCATGAAGTAGAATTCATGTTTGAGGTCTACTGAAGTAACAGTCTTCTTCAGTCAAAGCAAAAGGAAAAAAATAAAAGGAAGGGGAAACATGAAGGTAAATAAAAGTATCTGGTTACATTTCTTCCAACGCAAGAAGATGAGGAAGGATTTAAACCTCAGGATTTATGCAGATTGGATACAAAGATTTTCACACAATGGTCTAAATTCTTAGTTAAAGGTGGATGTAAAAAGCTAATGATCCCTCCATGTAAATTTCTATATCATCCCAAAATGTGATCAGACACTGCATCGCTCTTATCACTCTTCAGTGAGACTGACTAGACAGAACTTCTCATTCTAATACAGTCCACACAGGCTGCTGAACACCTGCCAGTGTTCATATTGTATTGGTTCTGGAGGTGAATTACGAAAACTAAAACCACTGAACCACCTAAATCAAAAGCATTGCCAAATTACTGTATTCATGCCAAGCCAGGGGATAGCATAAGACAGACTCACTGAATACAAACAATACACAAACTTCTCCATACAACCAAATTAAATTAAAGACCACTGGACTAGCAGAGCCCTTTGCTTGGACTTTTCCATCTCTAATTTAACTGACATTTTAAGCTTGCTAATTACACTTTTAAAACAGACTAAGAAGACTTCATTTATTCATAGAAAATTTATTCCCAGTCAGGTTGATTATTACACCTATAGGTCAGTTACCCCTTGCAGGAAGGTTTCCTTAAGGAGTTTCCATTGAGATGGATAAACCAAGGCAACAGAAAAGAATCAACAGCTTCAGGTAATCACATTAGCACACTGTTAACAGAGGTAGGTAAAAAAGTATAATCTGAGGAAGGAATTTACAGTAGTTTCTTGCTGGGTAAATTTTCTTAAAATTTTAAGTATTTTACTAATCTAATAGAAGATATAGCAGAAGGAAAATAAACTATATGGCTACTGAGCACCTCTAATACTGAAGGATCTTTCAGAAAGGGCCTTGCTTGCAACTCCTACTGCCTTTCCATTTCCCAATAAAACAGTCAAGGACTCATGTCAAGAGTAGCTTCTAGCCTTACCCCTCCTTCAGGAGACACAGGAACCAACCCCTGCACAAAGGCTGGGTTCCTACTAAGAGTGTGTCATACCATTAGAAGTCTATGTAACTCATTAAGAAAGTGCTCAGAGGGGAAAAAGCATGCCATGAGAGATAAGTAGAGGATGGCACCTCTATTGGTTAGATTTCTTGCAACTCAAAATGAAAAGGAAGGATTTAAGCTTCAAGAGTTATGAATATGGAGTATGAAGAAGATATGAATATGGGATATGACATTGTGCATCAGCACTAAAATGTAAATATGCTATTTACCAATTCAAGATTTTTTTTTTCTGTCATAAAAGCAAAACTGAACACCACAAATCTCAGGTCCCTCAGCAGCAATGAGCATTACAAGAGCAAGTAGTACCCTGTAAAAATGAATTCCCAATTGAGAGCTAGCCAAATGTGAAATGGGACCACTTCCTCCAAACATAGATAACCCCTGACTACACAGCTAAAGCTTTCAGTCCTGGGAGACAGGGATTTTTAATCTGCCAACAAGATTTATTTTACATTCATGAAGAGGAGAAAAGCAGTATACAGCAGTCAGGTTTTACTGAACAACACGGTTTTGTAAAAACCTGCACATTGCAGTAACTTCCAGAGTTTGTTATCTAAGAGGTATATTGCTTAACAAACTCTTACCAATGGGACATCTGAAGACCCTTCTTTAAAAGCTTATTTTGTCAGTGCTTACCCCCAATATTGACAATGGACTCTGGTCCAACCAGCTGGTTTTCCCACAACCGCTCAGCTTTTCGTAACTTGGTATTGGGCTCTAGCACACCCGCCAGGAGGGGAGGTTCCTTTAAACTACAAAACAGAACACAGACCTCGTGACCCTTTGCACAAAACTGCAAACACTCTTGAGCAACATATTGGATCACTTTTGTCTTACTTTGCCAACTCCTGCAAATGTGACCTATGCTTTACACAAAGCATATTTCAAAAAAGAAAACAGCTGAAAAATTGACTCTTGTTCATCAAAGATCATAATTTCCTAGGTCAGCTGATCAGAAAAGTTGCAGTGAAGTGTTCCTAACAAATCTACACATTTTCAAGCCCAACAACACATTCCCAGTTCATCTATCTTCACAAAGGCAAAGGATTTCTGCATTGTCACAATGCAAAAGAATAACTGCTTTCTTACTCAGCTGAATGAGCTGTTTGTACCAGAATATTTTTCCTGAGTAGGTATTTGCCAATTCATAAGCAAAAAAGGTTTTAAAATTTAAAAGCCTGGCCTTTCACAATACACTAAGATCTGACACCGTATAGCATTTTCATCGCCGAAAAGAAAGCTTTTAATTACTAATTAGCAACTAGGGATACAATACAACCAGTGAAAAAGTGTTCCAGCAGCTTGAGCACTAGGACACACATGGTTTTATACCCTATTGAAACATATGTTCTCCTTTATTACTTGAATGCACTCCCACAGAGAAAGACCAACTCAAAGCAGTAAGTTGCAACATGAACTTAAAGGGTTATCGAACGGAAACCCCAAAATTGCAAAACAAGGTCCAATCTTGCAAATCCTTATTCACATACACAAATAGGTACAAGACAACTGGAGTTGCAACTACAGAGACACAGAGAGGGGAAGTAGTAAGACACCTACACAGCTCCAACTTAAATACCAGGCTCCAAACCACTGTGCTTCAAACTCCAATAGGTTTCAGTCTTTTCAGTTCTTAAAACCTCACCAACAGCCCCTAAGTCTCCATGGCTTAAGGCTAAAGATACCTAGGCTGAGTTCTGAAATAATTATTCGATTGTTTTTCTTTCAGTAACTCTTTATATGACCATAAGCAAATGCCTTCCACCTGGAGAATCTTAAAATGATCAGGTCTGACTCCAAAAACTTGCCCATGTTCACAGGATCCAGAAGCTGTCACCAGCCACGTTGCAAATCTACTGCTCATATGCTGAAAATCGTTACCATTTCTAGAGCTTTGGTGACTCAAGGAAAAAAGTCAACTGAAATTGCAAACTATAAAAGACATGAAAATTGAGGAAAACAGATTCACAACACAAATAATTCAGAAGGAGAGAAAAATACATACTCTTATCTGTCTGGTTACAGACTGCAAACTTTCCTTTAAGTATGTATTACTGTAGTGACGAAACCAACTGAATTATCTCCAGAGGAGATTTACAGCAGAGTTGTCTCCACAATGCTAATGCAGATTCAGTTTTCATCCCTTCTTCCAATATTAGATGAGGATAAGAGGCTTCAGATAAGGAACTCATTTGCTGGGAACTTTGGACAGTTGTGTTAGCAAGCAGAAAATTCTCCCTGGGATCAATATTATCCAAGACAAGCTCATAGAGAAGGAACTTAAAAAAAAACAGAGTTGCAGGAATTTCACAGGAAGCTTCACAGATAATATCTGCTTTTTTCTCCCCCCTCTAATTCCTCATAATTTACAGTGGCTTGCAGGAATAACATCACTATTGGCAATTGAGATTTCTACATGTTCTTTCACAACCTCTTTGGGCAACCTGCTGCAATTGGCTTTCAGAACTACTGTTCAGCTGCAATGTATTTCAGGAAATTGAGTTTTGTTAAACCCAAACACAGCAGAAAGCATTTCATTAGGATCTGCAATGAGGCAGCTTATGCCTAATAGCCTGTTGGCAAGCCTTGTAAGTGCTACTCTACCACATTAACAGTTTCTTTCAACTTTAAAGATATTTACAGTGTTGTTTTCCTTTTCATTAGGGATTTATCAAGTTGATCATAAATATTTATCAGACTGAGCATTTTTACCTACTTAAAAATGCCAGGGGCAGTGAGCAGCCAGACTACACCCTAGGGCAGCTGTCAAAGCATTTCACACACAACTGCTCCCAACACAGGTCACATCATCTCATGTAACTGATTCACTTTTACCCATTTGACACACATCTCAGTTAAGATGTTCATGAATTCAGACACCTAATTGCATTGCTTTATGAGATCTGCATTTAAATATAACATCACCACATGATTCCCCTGATACAAAGCACCAAATCAACTCAGTCAGGTTATCCATGTTCAGTTTTCATCCTCAGATAAACAACCTTTCTGTGACAGAACTATAACAGCACGGGTACAGCTTGGTCCTTGATGAAAACGCAGTTCTTGTCTCACATAGGGCAAGAGTATGTAATCACAAGCTCCACTGACAGCTTGGACAACAGAAAATAATTTTCTAGGTTAATGATCAAAGAAAGTAATTCAGGTCCTTCAATGATCAGTAGTGACACACAACTACATGAGACAGCTCAGAAATAGACTGGGTATGGATAACATTGCAAACACTTCCCAATTACTTAATGCAGTTAGAACCACTTTGCATGGTTTATTTTTGTTCGCTGAAGAAAACCCCAACCAACAGAACACATAGGAGAAGTTACCCTTCAGTAACATTTACTTCAAAACAAAGCAAGAGTTTACCTTATAGGCTGAGGGTCTATAGGACAATCCAGGAGAACAGTTACTCCAAGCAGTGGCACAGTCAGAGATGCAGCCAAAGTCAAGAAGGTAACACGAAACACCTTGCTGCTGTAAGTACTGCCAAAAGCAGACAAGAAATATGATTAATATGCTAAGCTGTTTCCAGATAAAATAGTCTGTAAAAATTCTGTAGCAAGCTATTTTCTTCAGAAAAGGAAACAGTAACACTTTTGCCCAGCCACCATCGTGACTTTTAAGATCCATTTTGAACTCATTAGGATAAAAGAAAGTTACGTTTAGCCAGTCTCAGCACACCGGCATCAAACGAGGCAGAGTGTTTGCATGTTCAGGTTTCATGCATGCTACAAATTACAGCTGACTGAAAACAAAAACCAAACCAAAAAAGAAGTCCGAAAAACAGGGTAAAGTGATGTTGTTTGGTTCTGGGTTTTTTTAACTTGATCTTCAGTTTTGGCAGTGGTTTCCACCCCAGCACAAATTTTATATTAAGAATTCCACTAAAACAACAAAACAGAGAAAGTTAAATGAATGGTTGCTTAACTTAGTGAATATGGATTTGAAACTCAAGCCCCACAACACAAAAGAAATTAAGTATCTTCTATTTAGCCATCAAAACACACAACAACAAAAAAAGTAACTACTGTTCTTCCTCAGGAGAAAACCAGGCTTTGTTCTCCACAAGTTTAGAAGCATCCATCAGGCATTTGCAGAGGAAAGCATAGACCCAAGCTTAACAAATCCTAGCCTTGATCTGGAAAAGCAGCTCTCACAATTTTAGCTACTCTAAACCACTCACTGGCCCAGCCAGTCTCCTTATAGTATCAGTTAAACAAAGGCAAACAGTGCCTGATGGTTCTGCACTAATTCTTGGACCACTTCCACTGTTTTGTCCTTCATCAGCCAATCATCCAGACAGTGGGAAATATGAAACACTGCCCAGAGCACAAATATCACAACCGGGGAGCTAATGACATGTACTTCTAGTACTGGTATCAGCATCAAGATAATTTGGGGGATTACCAACTAGAACAGCAAGGACAGAACTAGGCCTGGATTTAGTCAGTGCTTGCATGCACAATGCACAGAAGCTGGAATATTCATAATTCATCACATCTCTTTCCTGACTGCTCATTCCTGGCAGCAGCTGTAGGTGGTTCGGATAAAGGCCTGCCCCAGTTTCCCCAGCTCTGTACAGCACCCAGAGGGCTGTCACAAGCCACCACACAAACCACCAGGCTGCTGCAAGGTGACTGCCACAAGGGTGCTGACAGCCCACCAGGACAGACAGTTCGGCCTGTTTTGAGAAATGCTGTTAGCACTGCTGCTGTTGGTCAACAAACCTTCCTCAGCTCCCCCAAGGTACTCACCACCTGAGCCTACTCCCTTTCCATCAGCAGGTGCAAGTATTCCTGCTCTTGGGTATATTAAAAAATAAATTTTAGTTCTTGCTCTCAGGAGCACAGCATTCCCACCCTGAACCTGAGCAGTGTTACAGCACTAAGCTTGTCTCCATCTGAGCTGGACTAGGCTAGGAAACCACTTAAAACAAGCCTTCTCACCTGCACTGACCTTTTCATACTTCCCAAGAGTCAGATTGCCCTTACAATCAGTTAGAAGAATTCAGCACTTTCTGCTCTAGCAGTAGATGTCTTGAAGGTACTATAAGCTCCCAGTCTCTCTCCCCTTGGATTTGGAATCAAGAGCTGGGGGTAGAAATAGGATGCAATCCCCAAGTTTACACAGACTTCAGCTGTTGGCCTTGTCTTTCCACTGACCTTCAAAAGATGAAGGCTCAACACTGTATGATTAAAAGTACTGTCAGCAGACACCTGAGCATCTTTGTGACAGCTGAGAACAGCCCACACAAAAAGAAGCAGATAAAGATGACTGAGAACTCATCTGCCAAAGCCAGCTTAATTAAAGCTACTGAAAGCATGATTTAAGTCAAGGTTGTATTTCTGATCCTTATTCAAACTTGCAAGGAATTGACAATAAGGGAAAAAGGCAGGAAGAATAAGGTGGCAAGCAAACTCACACTTCAAGCCTGCAAACTGCAAGACCTACTTTATTCAATGAACGGCAAAGCAAACACTACCATTTTCTTACTGCAGCTACAGCCTTTAGTTACAGCAAAGCTATCTTTTTAACATAAAATCCTTCAACAGAAAATTGTAAGTGGAATCCTTTTCAACTTAGCCATAGATAAACAGATTGTTTATAAGGTTATTGTATCTCAGACATATGCAGAATAGTCATTAAGCGGCAGATTAGTATTTAAACTATTGCCAAAATAGAAACAGACTAACCACAGTTAACACAGGGCTTAATCACACCCACAATACACTTGTGCCAGTCACAGCGGAATAACTGGTACTTCTTAACTAACAAAAGAGAAACATCACTTAAACAGACCTATATTTAAAAGAAAAAAAGGAATAAATAAAACCAGCCACAAATTAGACCAATTCTGTTCCC
>NW_008657849.1:0-224 GCF_000695815.1 Acanthisitta chloris | reverse complement strand
CAAGATTGTCCTGGAGCTGGTTGGAAGGGCTGGGATTTCTTGCTGGAGGTCTGGACTAAGCTCAGGGAAACCTCGTCTGGCACAAATCTCCCAGTTCTGGTCAGGCTCTCACCTTCTGTGCAGCTCGGTTCACTGCACAACGAACATCCTTGAGGAGAAAGGCCAGGCGTATTACTTGTTCCTCCCCTTGCTGAAAGAGAAGGCTGGCAAAATGCTGCAGGAGA
>NW_008657848.1:5549-27921 GCF_000695815.1 Acanthisitta chloris | reverse complement strand
AGCGGGCTGCGCAGCGCGGCCGCGGGGCCGAAGTAGCGCAGGTTGTTGGCGCAGATGGCGATGTCCTGCCCGTGCAGCCGCGCGTGGTGCTGCCCAGGGTGCTGCTGAGGGTGCTGGGGGGGCGGTGGGGACGCCTCGTCCTGCCCCGGCTGGTTTTTCAAGATCCCTGCGAACTCGCTGTAGCTGCCCTTACTGTTCCCCCGGCGGTGCCGCGGTTTGCTGCGGTAGCGGCTTTTGCCGCTCGGCGTGGACATTTTGGGGCTTCCTGAGACCGGTGAGCCGTTGGACACTGCCTCCGTGCTGGGGATGCCCTCGGACTTCAGCAGGTCTGGCCTGGGAGACAGTGACAAGGTACACATTAGACCAGAGACGAAGAGGTGATGTTAGGTTGGAGCCAGGGTGAAGAGGCAGCTGCAGCCACAAGCACACTCTGCTTCCTAAACTCTACATCCTGCCTTCCCCTCAGCTGTTCAACTCCTGCATTTGGTTCTCTTTGATCCTCTCCACACAATGTCCTTTCCCTTCAGCCCATCCTGCTCTACCCTCCCCTCTTGCTCCTTTTTCCAATAGCTGTCACACACTTTTCTTGTTCCGCTCTTGTTTGTCTTGTTCTGCTCCCAAAACAGCTCCTCCCAGGACCTCGGGGCAGGGCATGGCTCTTACTCTGTGCCTGCACAACATGGTCCAACTGTGCTGATGGTGATCAGCCTGCCCATCTCAGAGCCAGGTGGGGATGTTAGTTCAAAAGGGATTATTCACTGTTAATCAGGACTAACTCCTGGAAATCTCCAAAAAAGGGAAGAATAAATAGACAACTCCAATGGAAAAAGTAAACTGACTTTCTAAAAGTCATGCAGAAGAGAATTAGCTGAAAGGACAGCATGAATTCCCAAATCCCAGTTTAATTCCTCAACAATTAATCCATCCTCCACAATCCCTCACCCTGCTGATTACCATCCAGTCAAGGATCATCTAACTGTTCTCTGCTTGGACAGTTAGGAATTCGACACAACACGTGAGATACCTCCTGCCCAAGCACCATCACCTGTGCAAAATCTGGACCAACAGTTCATTCATCCAACCAAACCATCCTGTGGCTCTGTGGTTCCAGAGCTGCCCAGATGGATTCACCTCTTCCACCTTCAGATAACGAAAGAGTTATGATTCTGAGGATCAGACCAGGCCCAGGAGAGAACACCCTTTGTCCCACCCTCTGTGTCACCAGACTGGAAGGGAAGGAACTGCTTTGCTCGTCCCAGTGGGGATCTAACCCTGGACTGGGCTGTCACCCCTTACCGTTTAGTCTGGCTGCCTGGTTTGTGGGAGACTCCTTTCCTCTTCATCAGCTTCTCCACTGTATTGGGGTGGATTATTGGTCTGACTGGGTGGCGTTTGTAGGTCCCAGGGTATTTCTTTTCCACTGCTTGTTCCCTCCTGAAACATAGGGGAAAGGAAAAAAACCCAACAAAACCAGATCAGATTTTCTGTCTATCCAAGTGCAGCTCCCACAGGACAGGAACACAGCTCTGCAGGGAGCACACTGTGTGCCTGTTTCCCAGCCATGGCTGGGTGCAACACAACGTGCTGGGCTGGGAAAGGACACAGTCATTCCTAAACTCCCTCTGCAGGGATCAGGCAGCTGGAACAGGGCCCTGGCACACTGCTCTCTCTACAAAGGGGCCAAAGGATGCCAGCACCAAATGGGAGAAGTGCCTTTCTGCCAGTCAGCAAACACTGGGTAACGCTAAGGGCACTGAGTGCTGTGCAGGAATCCACCCTGGAGGGAGCTCTCCCTGCTTGTCAGCACTTTCCTTCCCCCTCTGTTTGTCAGGGGACACTGAATCTACAAGTACTGCTGTGCAGTTTGGAAATGAAGCCTTGATTTTGTTCTCCTGTGTGCAGACGGCCACGTGCCCAGAGATACGTACTTGATGAGCTCCTTCTCCCTGACCTCCAGCTGCAGCATTATAGCACTGAGCTCCATGTACAGGTTGTTGGCTCGTTCCAGCTTCCTCTCGTAGTGCTCACGGATATCCAACGCGTGTCTGAAAGCAGAGAAGTCATTATTCCAGTCTCATGTCCACAGGCTAAGACAGGAGAGTAAGCAAAATACAGGTGCTTTAGGAAAAGGCCTTGGAAAAGTAAAAGTTGGCAGCTGCATGGCACTGAATCCCAGACAAAGCTAACAGTGAATGAGGGTTAAGAGCCTGATAGCAATAAATCAGAGTATGATCTAGAAAGTGCCTAACAGTCAACTGACCTCAGCTCTTCTCTTCGACGCCGAATCAGTTCCTCGTCCAGCCGGTGGATACACGTTCCTTCACTTTTAATCTTCTCAAAATGTTTCTTCACTTCTTCTCTCCACTCAGCCTAGGGAAGCAATTGACTGTTAGGAATTTACAAAGAACTGGGATCCCTAGATGCACCACATTAAAACTATTGGGCAATGTTCTTTGTGCCTGCAGAGAATCACAGGACTGGGCTGAGAATGTGTTTCTGTCAAATGAATTATTTGGGGTAACAACACTGCGCATGTTTAGTATCAGCATTTTCAGATGCTATTTATGTTCCCATTAGGTCATTTAAAACATATCTGCATCTTCCAAAAAGTATTTCTAAAGATTCCCAAAACTCTTCTTGTTCTAATAGAACATTTTCTTCCCTCTTTGCAAGTGCAGGTAAACAGAAAGGCTCATGATTTGCAAAGCTGCATTCATGGCAACAACGGCTGTCACCAGGTGAGTCTGCATTTGCTCACTGGTTCCTGCAGCTTTAATAAATGCTGCCAGATCCTTACAGACACCCTGACACTGTACTCTGCACTGGAGGAAAAGGTTCCCTTCTCCTTCCCTCCTCGGCAGCAGACACCAGCTCACTGGGTAGGACTCAGAGGAATCTCTAAGATCAGACTTCCAAATCTTCCCTGAAAGTCCCAGAGCCCCTTCACTGCCCTGTGCCAGCTCCGTGCTCCTCATCTTCCTCCAAGTGCAATGGTTCTGCTCCCAGCAGCCTCAGGGTCTCCTGCAGTACAGCACTCCTGGTAGAACAGCTGGAGCAGAACATCAGTAGTCAGGAGGCAGGTATTGCTGAGTTTCTGACTAAGTCAGCAGATGTCTCAGCTTGGGAGAGATTGATTGAAACCTTTCAAACACCACTTGGTTTGCCTCTCCCCAAGAACCAAGCTGGAATCACAGATCCAGACTCCTGCTGTACTCCTGGGCCGCAGCCCTCCCCTGTCACCTGGGATTTGAAGTAGGTTTCCTGAGGAGTAGCCAGCACATCAGCAGAGGCAATGTCCAGGTGCATCAGAGTCTGCCGGAAGGACGGACGGTTCCGGGGCTTGCTCTGCCTGCAGGGAAGCAAACACACCCAGGGTGAGGTGAGGGGCACACTGGAAAGGCACTCCTGCCCTCTGGAAAGGATTCCCTAGGACCTCTTCTCAGCACTGTGCAGCTGACACATTACAGCAAAGGAGCTTTCTGTTTTCTTGTTTGCTGATGTGAGTTTACTGTGCCAGAGTTGGTTTGTATTCAGGTTTTGAGTTGTGATGATCTAGTCTGAAGAAATAAAAGCGGTGGAAGACCAGGAAACGTGACTGCAAAGTGAAAAGACAAGATACAAACTGAAGCTGTTCCTAACTTGTTTGTCAAGAAGAAACAGATCTCAGTTCATTATCCCATCAATGTCCAAATTTTATAACGGGAAGGCTCCATCTGGTAGAAATTATCACTTACATTCCACATAACAGGGTGTTTATCAGCACCAAAGTATCTGTGCTGCCCCACAGCACCTGCCTGAGCCTGCAGAGAGCTCTGCACATCCCTACGGGATCACAGACAAGCACAAAAACCTTTGGATTTTTGAGGAAAAAGACCAGCACTCGAGCGTCACGCCTGAACCCACCCTGCTCAGTACACGAGCAGCTTCCTGAGCCTCCTCTTGCCTACAAACCACCTCCTCCCACTAGATGGGGACACAACATGCTGCTCCTGCCCTGCACAGCCTCGTGCAGCACAGACTGTGCAAGCCCCACCTGGAAACAGCCCCTGGAAACGGTCCCTGCTGCTCTGGCCTGTCTTCCCCTTTGTGCCACCGACAGGATGGCTGGGAAAACTCATGGAGTGGGAAAATGCTGCAAGACCCTTCACACTCTGTGTACAAACACAAAGCATCAACGCATAAACCAAGAAAATTTCAACTCTAATCTGGTATGTGGAGTGAACTGAAAGCATTTTCCACATCTGAGCCTGTAAAATCTGTGTTCCAGACAGAAAGCTTGAATTTGTCTTTATCTAGTCCAAAAGCCAAGGGGGTTTCAGAGTAAGAAATCAGTTCCTTTCACTCTGCAAACACCCCCAAGAAATTCTACCCTTACTTCCCTTCCAGCTCCTTTTCTCTTCCCACAGAGCCACTTTTTCTCCCCTGCTTTGCTACCACAAAGCAACCCCCTCTGTGCAGGCTGCTGAATCTGCCCTTGGTGCTGCCTGCTCTGATCCACACTGGGCAGGTAACTCATGGGTCACTGTCCCTTGCTGGGGCTCCACCAAGCTCTATTCCCCCACGGTTGCTCAGCCCTTTCCCCTGACAGTGTCTGTCTGCTCCCTCCACCCAGCAAATCACTCACATCTCTCCCTACTTCCTCTAAGCTCCAAATGTCCTTCTGGGGCCTGAGCCTGCTGCCACACGGAAGCAGAATCCAGAATGTTTTGCTCTCAGGACAAGTGTGAGAGTATTTAAGAGCCCTCTGCTCTGGGCTCAACACTCCTGCCCTGACTGGTCTCACTAGGAGTCTGGCAGGAGCTGGCAATCAGCCCCAGGTCTGTGCAGTTTGGGGTTCAGGCTCTTACCAGGTTTGCTTCATGAGGATTTTGAAGCCATCTGGGCAGGTGGAAGGGACAGGGAGGTGCAGGCTGTTACTGCCCACTCCCCAGATGATGGCTGAAGAGTCCACGTCCTTGTAGGGAATCTCTCCTGTAAGCAGCTCCCACAACACTACCCCGAACGACCTGATGAAGACATAAACCAGGGTAAACTGAATCCACACAGAAGCTGTTACAAGAAACATCTGGAGCCTGAAAAACACCATTTGTTTGGCAAAACAGGGAAATATGTCTGTCTGGCCTGAAATTGCAAGTAGGTGCAACAGTGGTTTTTAATACCCCAGGAAACAGTTCCTCCTCGGCCCCAGAACACCAATCCACACTGGGTTTCATCCACCTTCTCCTATCTCTTTGTGAGACTGTAAAAATCCTGAAAGACATTTCTGTACAAATTAAGTCTTACTCCTGTTAAATAAAAAGGAAAGTCATCTTCTCTCAGACTTTGGACTGTCCTTAGTAGTGAGAACAGATCATTGACTACTGCACAGACAGAACTGATAAGTGTCTTACAGAGACAACACAACAAAAGGTTTTATGGCTTTTTTTTTTTAATATTTAACTTCTTTTTCCCTCGTCAAAAGCTCCTTCTGCTCTTACCTGTACTCCTAGGTAAGAGTTTCATAGGTTTGAGGCTTAGCACTATAACTACTGCAATATGGAAATTGGGAAACAAATGCAACTTGCATAAGAGTCAGACCAAAAACACAAGAGCCTCATTTGATATTGCTTTGTGCTCAAGAATGGAAAAAGAAAGAAAAAATTAAGAGAATTCAGCCTGGGAAAGAACCTCCTACAAGAACTGAAAGATGTAGGTAAGGAAATTCACTTTGCTTCTCTTCCTTAGTGAAATGATCAGGAAAGATCAATACCTTAATTTGTAACAGCCAAGTGTTATTTGCCTTATTTACAACCTTGACCCAATGAAACACCACAGCAAGTCCAACCCAGTCAGTGCAGAGGTCTGAACAACCACCAGTCAGGAAACAACTCCATGTGAAAAACGTTGCACTTTCAAAGCTCACTGGCTTCGAATCATGTGGAGAAAAAAACAACCCAAACAAGCAGAATGTGAACATTTTCCCCCCTCAAAGGTCTTTGGAACACAGGGATCCAGGTGGCTGGACAAAGGCAAGCCCATCTGGTTTCAGCTTTGTTATGATTAAGGACTGGCAAAGGCTTTTCAAGACTCCTGATAAGATTATAGATTTATTTTTTAGCATGCTGTTAAAGATGAGAGAGAGCAGACACATAAGCAGCTTAGGAACTGTTCTCATTTGTTGTCAGCATCCATGAACATTGCTTTTACTCATCCTGGGGGAGGCATGGATGGCAAGGAGGAGTCTGAGCAATCTCCACTGCAGCGACTCAGGAGGAATCGGCACCAAAGGCACCTCTAGGTCTGCACCGAAGAGCAACATCTCCAAGTCCCTGAGGGAAGGAGCAAAGGAGCTCACAGTCCCCAGCAGAGCTAGCAGCTGGTCTGACTGCACATGATGCTTCACACAATATTCCTGAACCTCTGGTTTCACTCCAAAGCACAGAAAGCCAAGGGAGGAAATCCAGCTCCGTTCCTCCTTGTGATGCTGTGATTCCAAGGGAGCAGCTCAGACACTCCCAGGAGAGCTGGCTGTGCTGTGGCCATACAAAATGAACACACAGAACACTCTGGACACCAGAGCAGTGGCACACCACGGGTCATACCACCTTCCCTGCAGGGAACCTTGACCTTCAGGTGAAGCCCAGCCCCAAGCTGAAACTCGAGCAGCAGCTGCTGTCTGACTCCACCGCTCTCCCAGCTGCCTGTGGCTTTGTCCTGCACCTCCTGCTGTGCCAGGGAGGTGACAGCATCTGAAGCTGTAAAACCACGAGAAGCAAAATTCCTCCTGGCTGTAGAGCAGAGAAAGGGCATTTATCCTGGCTGCTGACATTTAATATGCAGCAATAATGAGGCAGAAACAGAGATGCAGTTCCCTTGAGGGCCCTGAAACCTGTGGAGAAGCTTCCCAAAGGAGCTCCAAGGCTGTGTCCTCTCTCAAGCATGTTTAATAGCACAGACACTGAACCTTTGTGTTCCTTTGGACAAAAAGTATGTTCCACATGGGATGAAAACAGGTTTCAAAACTCTTACAAAGTATCCTGGTTTCCTCCCTCTCTGATCCAGAGTTACACTCACTGGACTATGATAATCCTGTGGCTGCACATGTAACAGCCCAGCCCCAAGTGGGACCCCTCACACCAGCAGGGAGAAGCTTCCCTAGAGCTCCAGGTGTCCCTGGAAGGGGGAGAAAGCAAAGGAAAAGCTCCCTGGCTGCAGAGCAGGCTCTGAGCACCAGCACTAGGAGAAAGCTCTGGCCTGAATAATGACACAGGGAGGAACCTCTGGAAGACACAGTCTGCACTGAGTCTCACTAGGAACCTGCAGATCTCAACACACATTTCTCTTCCCATTCCAGCCCATGGCCCAGTAACAAAGCACTGCAGCTAGCACCAGGTAGGAGGAGACAGGAACAGTCCACCATAGAGCAGACCATCCCCAGGCAGGGGACAAGGACAGAGTGTGGAAAGTGCTGGAAAGCCAAGTGGCTCAGCAGGAGGTGAGGAGAGCTGACCCTGGACCCCACTCACCAGATATCCACCTTCTCGGAGACAGGCTCGTTGCGAATCACCTCTGGGGCCATCCAAGCCACTGTTCCTGCAAAGGACATCTTGGTGCTCTTGTCACTGAGCTCTTTAGATGTACCAAAGTCCGAAATTTTTACTGCATCGGTGTGTGTAACTAAAACACTGGACGGAAAAAAAAAAGAAAGAAATCAGCACTTGGTGATTTTTCCCTGTACCACAAGAGCCACTGGGAGTAAATCCCTTAGTCAACACGACCAGCTGATGAGCCCACGCTGCTCACAACTGCAGTGCAAGAGAACAGGTTGGGTATTTTCCCCAGTGAAAGCTCTCTGGGGTGGCTGTGTTTTGTGCCCCAACTGCGTTTCTAAGTGCTACAAGTCAAAAATCCATCTGGATCAAACTGCAAATTTACGAGGAACTGAGGACTCGGAGGCAAAGCTGCACCTGAAACTTGCTGCAACCCATCCAAAAGCATTACCCTAACACTGTCACAGCCATGTCACAGGCTGAAGCAGTGACAAACAGCTAGGGAACAAGAATATAAGCAGCCACAGTGTTTTAGTCAGACAGCAATGGAGAAATGAGAAAGGCACACTCCAGAAAAACAGAGAAAAAAGGAGGAAAACTAAAGTAGAGGGCAACAGAATATCCCACTTTCCAAAACAACAGACACCACCAAATCATTAAGGATGTCCTGACTGCTGTTTATCATGTAAGACACAGGGTAAAATTAAACTGCAGCAGAGGAGGGAAGTGCCAACAAGCATCAGTAGTTTCACCCTCATAGCTCTGAGTCAACATCAGAAAATTCTGACCTAACTTTAAACTATTCCTCAAGAAAAAAACCCAGAGAACCCCAACTGGGGGATGTTTAAGCAGCTACAGACTTACTTTGGTGAGCTGAGGAACCTCAACTGGGGGATGTTTATGCAGCTACAGACTCACTTTGGTGACTTGAGGTCTCGATGGATGATTTTGTGGAGGTGCAGGTAGTTCATGCCGCTTGCAATGCCCGTGGACCAGTCCACCAGCAGCCGTGGGGTGACCTTGCGCCCCGCGCGCAGGACCTCGTAGAGCTGTCCGTGTGCACAGTACTCCATGATGATACAGTAGCACGGGGCTTGAGTGCAGACTCCCCTGCCAAACCAAACACACGTGAGGATCAGCAGACAGTCTCACAGGAAGGATGGCCCCCACCTTGCCCTACAGACATCTTAGCTCCTGGATGAAATATATTTCTAACGAGTTCCATGACCTACTTGAAGGCGATGATGTTCGGGTGTTTGAGCTTCCGCAAGTGCTTGATGTCGGTTTCGTTCTGGTCTCTCACTTTCTTGATGGCCACCTCCTCGGCGCGGAACTTGCCCAGGAAGACAGCTCCCTGTGCTCCACTGCCCAGCCACTGCAGCTCCGAGATCTCCTCGAACGGCACCTCCCACGTGTCTAGGCACAGCCAAGCACATGAGGTACGTGTCATATGAGGAATGTCACAGGGGAAGGGCTGAGGGAGTTGGGGTTGTTCAGCCTGGAGAAGAGGCTCAGGGGTGACCTCATGGCTCTCTCCAACTCCTGCCAGGGCTGGAGAGAGGTGGGGGATGTGTGTCCTGCCATGGCTGCAGGGAGAGGATAGAGGGAATGGCCTTGAGCTGAGCCAGGGCAGAGTCAGATTGGATGTGAGGAGAAATATTTTCCCTGTCAGGGTGTTCAGGCACTGGAATATTGCCCAGGGAGGAGGTGGAGTCACCATCCCTGGAGGTGTTTCAGAGGTGTCTGGATGTGGCACTGGAGGATATGGTTTAGGGTTTAGGAGTTCCAGCAGTGACAAGGTTAATGGTTGGACTCAGTGATCTTACAGGTCTCCTCCAACCTTGATGACTCTATGATTCTATGAGCACCACAAAAATGTTCTGCTGTACAACCACCCCAGGACAACACCTGCATCTCCCTCAGAGTGGGCTTTTCTGGAGGTGGCAGGTAGCATCTTCTCCCAGTACAGGCACAGCTGAGGCACACACCACACACGCTCAGCATCCCTTTCATCCACGACAGTCACCTCCAGCCTGCTCACTCCCATTCTTCCAGCTGCTTGTTCAGAGCTAACCACTGAGGTGAGCCAGTTGGACTTGGCAATCAGCAGCTGAAGGTGCCAGGGACCATGGATTGGCAGTTTTGGGAAGAGATCCTCTACCCCAGCACTGAACAAGGATGGCATCTCCTACAAAGCACATGACTCCACTGAAAAGCATAGATGAGGAGAAACATCTAACATCCACAGAATCCTACAATGTTAAGGGGTTGGAATGGACCTTACAGATCATCCAGGCACAACCTCTCCTGCCTCAGGCAGGGACAGTAACTAGATCAGGTTGGTCAAGGCTTTATCCAGCCTGGCATAAAAATCCACACTTTCACACAACTTTTTCTTTTCAATTCACAATTCATTCACAACTGACATAAAAAATATTGAGAGGGTTTTTTTCACCCCCACAAAACAGGCAATAAAAGGGAAACTCAGAGGTGGCAAAACACAGACCAGCAACCACCAACTCACCCATCACAAAGCACATTGACCACCACCAGCCACAGAAACAAGTCTTTCCAACATCAACATTGCTTCTATCAGGTCAAACAGGAAAAAAGTCTTAAGCAGTTCCCAGACAGGGAAAATGCTGGAGTGGTCCAGTGGCACTGCATACAACTGCTGCGAGAGAGTTGCACCCATCAGAGCAGAGAGCCTTGTTGTCTGCAAGTCACCTTGAGACTACCTTAAAGCTCACGAACAGCAAGATGAAAGGATGAAAGGCAGGCAATTATTTATTTACTGTAACTCAGTAAAGGTGTAAGTTTGGAGAATAAATTATTTAGCAGCAAAAACAGGCAGTAACCCACTAATTTCTGAGACAAAAAGAAGTCACACCTGCTCAGATCCCTATTAGAGATGAGTGCAGAGATGTCTTCTCATCTCATCCAATCTCGGAGGCACTGGATGTTCCCAGGCTTGCAACTGGGATTCTGCCAAAGTGTCCATTTTAGATGCTATCACCACTGAAGGGAAACTGATATACCAACTGTCCATGGGCTGATCCCAATGGAGCCTCTCCCGCAGCTCATCCCTGGGACACAGAGCCCAGCTGGCTGTCTCCTGAGGGATGGATGACTGCTCCCCAGGCACAGCCATGGAAAGCCAGACCCCAGTGCTCCTTCTGCTCACTGAACTCGAAACAAAAACACTGTTCATCCACAGCAAGAATTTCCTGTGCCTCGGCAGGGCAGAGTTCATCCCTCGGCACATGTTCCTTCCCAGACACAAGGCTGTTCTCCATACTGATGGATCTGCTCACAGCTCGGAGCTGTAACTGCTGTTTAAGTCTTTAGACATTTAGACACTGAAGGTCTTTTAAATAAGGAAAATAAAAGGGAGTAATGACATGCACAGATCAGCTGAGAGGCTCTGTATTGCTATTTAGTTGGCAGATGCATCACTTGGGAAAGGAGGTGGCAAGTTCTGCTGGTTTGTGTGTGTCCGTGAACTGCATTTCCACATGGGCAAACTGAAACTATTCTGTGGTACTGAAATAGCTGTTTACTGAAGGTCTTTTAAATAAGGAAAATAAAAGGGAGTAATGACATGCACAGATCAGCTGAGAGGCTCTGTATTGCTATTTAGTTGGCAGATGCATCACTTGGGAAAGGAGGTGGCAAGTTCTGCTGGTTTGTGTGTGTCCGTGAACTGCATTTCCACATGGGCAAACTGAAACTATTCTGTGGTACTGAAATAGCTGTTTAGAGAATCACATCACAGAATGGTTTGGGTTGGAAAGGACCTTAAAGAGCATCCAGTGCCACCCCTGCCATGGGCAGGGACACCTTTCATCAGCCCAGGTGGCTCCAAGCCCTGTCCAACCTGGCCTGGAACACTCCCAGGGATGGAGCAGCCACAGCTGCTCTGGGAAACCTGTGCCAGAGCCTCAGCACCTCCCAGGGAGGAATTCCTTCCCAATCTCCCATCCAGCCCTGCCCTCCGGCAGTGTGTAGCCATTCTCTCTCTATTCCTGTCCCTCTAGGCCCTTGTCCCAAGTCTCTCTCCACCTTTACTCATGGGAAGTCTGTCGTTCCTGCACAGGACACAAAACACTGACATCATTTCCATGAAGCACCTGAATTTTGTGAGCAGTAGTGGTTAACTACTGCTATTGCCTCAGAACACCACTTTCCCTTAATATTCCCTATTAGGTAATACTCCCTACTTTTAACATTCCCTTTTACCCTCTGCAATGGCAAAGGCTGAGAGACATTGCAAACAAAGCAAGCAGAAGTCCACGTGGTTCCTCCTGCAAAGTCATCTCGTGTTTATCTGGGAACTGAGATCCTCTCCTGTATCCCCCTTTCACCCTGATCATCAGGGGCAAGATTCAGGGAAGAGGCTTCAGTGTGGCAACAGGGAAACATCCCACACCTTTGGGAATATCAGGGAGAACAAAGAGCCAAACCATCTGTAACATACAGTGCAACAGTCAGACCCTTCTGGGCCCGCACAAACCATGGGGATACTTCCCTTCAATAAATGAAAGGGTAATAGCAGCATGAATTACGCAAGAACTTGCATCTCTGAGGTGATTAAGGACCATTTGGGCAGAATGATGGGAATCTGTTTCCCATGGGGACCAAACACAGGAGCAGCCGGAGCCATTGAGCCAATCCACGTGGAGGAAATTTTGCCGTGTGCCAGCACTGGTTCCTTGCCAGCCTTGGCACTGGGACAAGATGCATCTCTGGTTTACAAAACCCACCAACACCAGCACACTTTGACAGACACCTTGGTCTCCAGGTGCTCCTCAAAATGCTCATGATAACAGGAAACAGGGAACCTGTGAAAGGGAAGGTGACAGCAACTCCTGAAGACAGATCCTTAATCCAAAGGAAATAACTTGGAAGTCTAGTGAGTCTGTAGGAAACACAAACAAGTCTTATTTTAGAGTGCTGGAGTCCCAACAATCCCAATTTTGTAACTGGGAGAGGTGAATTAAAGAGCTGAGTGGATCTCCCTGGAAGCACTCACCAACAGCCTTTAGAAATCAGAATAAACAACTGGAAAAACATAGTCAGAAGAGATTTTAGGGGTCAAACCCCAAATATTTAAACCTCAAACAACCAGCTATCCCTGGGCAGTACAAAAGCAAACACTCCCTGCAGGAAAGACTCCTCAGCCAAACAGCAGAACTGCCTGTAGCCCCCAGGTGACCAAAGCTCTGCCCAGCGTGTGTCCTGAAGGGAAGCACAAACACACTCCTCATGGTGACCACCTCAGATGTTGGAAAGGATGCTCAAGGAGTGATTTCAGCAATAAAATCAGGTGGAATAATGTGAAAGTTGTTCTTATCTTTTCCCTCATTCACCAAGTCGCGAGCCCAGGCCTTCGCAGCCAATACGGACCCAAGGCTCAGACATCTGCAAAGGACCTGTCTGCATTTTACTGGTTGCAGCTGCACCACAATACCACCACCATGCCTTGCACTCGGGGCCTGCAGGAGATCCAAAGCAGGCAGGGCCGATGGTGAGCACCAGAAAGTACTAGGCAGCATCTGCAGGCAACACGGAACAGTTTGGGCTGGAAAGGATCTTAAAGTTCATCCTGGTCCACCCCCTGCCCTGGACAGGGACACCTTCCACCAGCCCAGTGTGCTCCCAGCCCCATCCAACCTGGCCTGGAACATTCTCAGGGATGGAGCAGCCACAGCTGCTCTGGGCAACCTGTGCCAGTGCCTCAGCACCTCCCAGGGAGGAATTCCTTCCCAATATCCCATCTAACCCTGCTCTCTGGCAGTGGGAAGCCATTCCCCCTTGTCCTGGGACTCCAGGCCCTTGTTCAAAGTCCCTCTCCAGTTCTCTCGGAGGGCTCTACAGGCTAATTTCTTCCTAATTTCTAAGCTAAATCTCTCCTCTGTCAGTTTAAATTCATTCCTATCCCCACCTGCTCGTGCAAAATGTCGCTCTCCCTCTTTTTTATATGCCCCCTTTAAGTACTGCAAGGCCGAACTGGACTCCTACCCCAGCTGCTGATCCAGCCCAACATGAAGGATTGCTTTTGGATGAGGCTCAAAGTAGTCGTTTCATGAAGAGGAAAAAGAAATAATCATTTGCACAGACCCACGGCACCAGCCTAGAGCTGCACAGAAGCTTCCAGGGGCACGAAAGGCCATCAAGCTCCTCTCTCTGCTGCTGAAAGAGCCAGAGACACTTCCTCAGCCTCCTCTCCAAATGCACAGCACTTGCACCAACACAAACTGTGCATCCCCCGTGCTCTTGCTAAAAGGCAGCAAAAATTATCACATACATCAGTTCCTGAACTGCTGGCTCACATGTAGCTGATGAAACGCACACAAAGATGATTTTCTGGTGGCAAAAAGCAAGAATGAGATCATCTGGAAAGCAGAACATGAATATTCTGACAAAACTCTCAAGTTTTAGCACAGAACCAGTTTCAAAAGGTTTATCTGTGGGTAACAGAAGTGTACCACTGCCATCAGGGTCACAGAAGTGCATTGCTGTCACCAGAGCTGGCCAACTGAGCAGCTCCAGGGAAAAAATAGCAATCATTAAAGGAAATCTTCTCACTCCCATTTCTGATGGTGAAGACACTGAAGACAGAGCTCAACCACACAAGCCACAGATCCCAATTAATCCTTAGCCTTACCACATCTGCAGCCAGTTCAAATTTGCCCTGGCAGGAATGGCCTGATGCCAACAGCAAACTGCAAAGCATCCCCAGCTCTGAAGCTGCTCCTGACACAGAGAACAGCAAGACCTCTCTGTGCACCCTCCACACCCAGAGCTGCTCATTCACATTTGTGAGTGCTTTAGTCTCTTTCATTAGTGACTGTCATACAAGTGTCCCCTGTGGGTCACCAAAGCACATATTACACTGTGGTCGCCAGTGCATCTGCTGGCCCAGTTACAGGCCAAACAGGGTCTCTGTCTCACAAGTAGCTCTCCTGAAGCCAGGAGGGACACTGACAGGGACACACGAGCAGGGGATGGCTCAGTGGGGACACTGGGATAGAACAGCCACAGAACTGCAGGGAGCAGCCAGTGCAGCTCTGCATCCACAGCCTTTCCTTGGGAAGTTTTAACTTCACTTAAACCACCGAGCATCCAGTCCAGAGCATTGTAACCCAGACACTGCACCACACCTCCTCTGAATGTCATCCCACGGCTTGGAATCATGTCTTCCTCCCCAGGGGAGGCTCCCAGCCAGCCAGGGCCTTCCAAAACTGTCCACATCCAACCCCACATACTGTGCAATCACCTCAGTAGGGTTAGCCCTCCAGGGAATGTTCACTGTGTCCACTGATAGTCTGAACCACGTGGGACACACTGAGTTTACAACATGTAGATGAACCTTAGAACCGACTGTGCCAAAGGATTTCAGGACCAAGGAAAGCCTTGCTGAGCACACAGAGCTGTTGCTTAGGAGGCACCTGCCATCCTGTCAGGCAGAGCTGTGTTTCCTGCTCTGTTATGCACTAGAAATGACTGACTCTAGGAAGGAGTAAGTTTATTTCAAGGCAGATTCACACCCAACACGTTATTAACAGCTCTTCTCCCTCATATTAGTAGCTGTTCCCCAACTCAACTCTGGGGTTTAGATATGAACCACTCAGAGAGGTTTCCTGGTCACATCTCTTACAATTTGTTTCTGCCATGAAACCCTTTGATTACCCCTGAGAGCCACCCAGGAGACTCCTGCCCCACAGTGCTATGGTGGCCAAGCTGCTCCCATTTCCTACAAGCGTCCACCATTTCAGCTCCCTAATTCTAATGACAGCTTGTTCTTTTCCCATCTGCCACTTTCCTCCCCCTGTGCTAGGGGAGAAATCAGACACCAACAGCAGAGCACACTCTGCTCTTCAGCTTTCAGGAGCCCCTATAGATATATAGATAGCTAGATATGTAATCAACTGGGGCATCACTTATTCCCAAACTGCATGTTATATGTATACTCATACTCACACACACTTACACATTTACACTTACACATCTAAATGAAAAAGGTAAAAATATTAAAGAACACATTTCTACAAAGACAAGTACTGAATCATATTTTGAAGATGAAAATTACTCCTGAATAAAAAGACTTAAAGGTCTTTTTAGAAGAGAATCACCAAGGTTGGAGGACAGCTCCAAGACCATCAAGTCCAACCATTAATCTGCCATTGCTGGAGCCCCTGAACCATATCCTCCAGTGCCAGATCCAGAGCAATACTCCTGCTGCTTGGTGCTCAGCTGGAGACAGCTCTCACACACAGATTCTGCCGGGCAAATGCCTAGGTCAGTGTTTTCCCCCAGCACGAAAAACCTGCAGAAACGCAGCAGTTGGTACAATTCCCCTGTTCCACACCATCCTTTCTGATCCTCACTTACATAAACACCTGGTTCAGATTCAGATCTCGTCACCAGGGTCCCAGACATGGGGCAGAATGGGAAGTTTTGCCTCCCTCACGAGCTGCCTTTGCCACACGTGACAGTACCCAGACAAAACCAGTCACACGGGAAGCTGGAAAAGCAGCCGCGTGTTGCTCTCCTCGTGTCTGCGCACTCAGAAGCGGCGAGCTCCCCTCCCTCCTCACCTTGCTGCTGCAGTTTGTAGTCTGTGGAGTATGCCTTGCCTATGATGTTCCACACAGGCCGCAGGCAGCCGAAAAGTCCCTCCAGAAAGCCTCCGCTGCCGCTGCCCGACCTGTTGAACTGGACCTTCACATCCTCCGTGGCGCTGTTGCTGTCTCCATCCGTGGTGCCCCGCGTGCCCTGAGGGACAGCCGTCTCCGACTCGTCCTGCTCGCGCAGCTGCAGCACGCTGTTCTCAAACTGGTCCCGGGAGTCCTCGCTGATGCTGGTGAGCACGGCCGCGGTGACGGGGCTGCTCACGCTCTCCACGAGCTCTGCCTGCAGCAAACCCTTGTCCCGCACGTCCTCGATAAGCTCTGGGGACGGGTGGTCCCCGGCGACCACGTGCTCCTCAGGGAAGCGGCTGAAGTCTTTGTCCTCACAGAAAGCTTTGCCCATGGAGTTGGGAGAGGAAGACAGGCCCAGGCGCTCCTGAGTGCTGGCCATGATGCCGTGTGTGTGCATCAAGGAGATGGTTCGAGTTGGGACTTAGAGAATTTGCACAACACAACTCAGATGTGACATGTGGACCCAGTACCTGAAACGAGAGGAAAATGAGCAACTTTCAAGTTTTTATTTTGGTGTTCCCACAGCGTTGCACTTTCACTGAGATGAGCTGATAATTAACCAGACTTTCCAGACAACTGCTGAGATTTGGTAAATAATTACTGCCCTAAGAGAAACAAATAAAGGATTCCAACAGAAACTGCACTCGGGCAGTACTCTCGGTAACCTACTGCGGGAACTGCGTGGTAAACAAACCCCACAGTTTTAAACAAGAGCCTAAAGGTCAAAACCATGAAAGACTCTTTGCAGAAGAGTTACTGTGGTATTTATCACGCTGAAGTGGTGCCAGGGCCTTCCCAGCCCAGGTATGGGTTGAGTCCAGCCACTGTTTCTGGGTCGGGCACAGCTCACGAGCTCAAGATTCCTCTGCAGAACTTCACTACAAGGTGTTAGAGAAACAAAGTGCAGTGGTACAGTGACCTGAGGCCACCAAGGGATGGTCTGGAGCTGCTCCCTCAGGGCCCCACCTAGTTATGACCATACTGGACTTTTAGTTCAGTCCTTTCAAGTTCTGTGTAGCAAGATATGTTGAACTCTCTAGCCACAAACATGTCACCCTCATAAACAGCCAAGACTTGGAGAGCCTCATGGCCCAGCAGACCCTCCTGGCTGACCTCCCTCCTTCCACAGGAGCATCTCCTCCTACTGCTCTGTACAAGCTTCTGGCAGGGTGCTGGTGTCCCTTCTAAGAATTCCCCCCACTTTTTGCTCCATACTCCCCCCTGAGAGACTCTTTTCCCACATGCCATGCCACCTTCCCCCAGAGCCAGGTGAGGGGGGTCACACTGCCACAGCCAAAACACCTCTTTGGGGAAGAGCCACTTCTGACACAGGAGGCTGTAACTTGGCGCCAGGAGGGATCAGGTGCCTTCAGCCTCTAACATGGAACAAAGTCTGGTTTTAAATTCCACACGAAGCTAAGAGCGAGGGAAAAGAATGGCATGAACACAGAGTATTTTGTTAAAAAGTAAGATCAGTTACACTGGGTGCAAAGTCCCAGGCTCTGCAAACAGCCACTGAATGGGAGAAAGTGGTGGCCAGGCAGGACACAGCCAATAGAAAGGGAACAGCTCAGTCCTCAAGAACTCCTCAAGATGAGGTCATGGCAGAGAGGAGAGATAAGACCTTCAGCTGGGGTATGAAAGGCTCATGCACTGGGCTTCAGCCCCTCTCCAGCAGCAGAAGCAGCAAATGGAGCCTGGATTATGTTCCTGTACTTCTTCCTCATCACATGAGGTCTGCACAAAAGCCTTATTAGGAGAACATTATTTAAGTTGCAAACTTTGCTCTTCGTAATACAGAATATTAAGCCATGTAAATAAAACATCAGTCAGGTTTTCCTGCAAGAAACCTGAAGGTAAAAGTTAGAATTTGTGGTAACAATGTCCCCCAGAGTATCTCAAATTTCAGCCACGGGAAGTGCACTAGGGATTAAATCAGACTTGGAAGATAAAAACATTTGGCTGTTACTCACTCTGAGCACACTACTACAGTCTAAAGTTTTGCTTTCACCTTTCTCTGCAGATTTCTGACCCTGGACTGCTTGACTGGGTAGGTTTAGCAGGGAAAGAACAGCTTTCCACAGCACAGCTCAGCCAAGAACCAACCCTCAGCCCCAGGGACAGCAGGTCTGTCTTCCCACACCAATTGCCTGCTCCAAGACTGAGATGTTTCAAACAAAAACCCTTTCAGCACAGTGCCCTGCCACCTTGCATGCCCTGCATGTGCTGCACGCAAAAGTTAGGGAACTGTTTACAAACTGGCATGGTACAGCCTCAGACCCTCACATAATCTCAGAGGAGTAGCAAACTCATTGTTCAGAGAGCATGGACAGCAGCATTTACTTCACAACAGCTTCACACCAAACCAACTTGAAGTGGTACAGAAGCACTAGTGGGGGGAGAAGGCAGTTCTGCCACAACACATCAGTGCTGAGCTGTTGGGGAAATGAATTTGTTTAATTCTCTTCTGTTACAGTAACTTCTACAATGTTCAACCTCTTGCCTGGGCAAACTCTGATCTAACACAAAGAAATCAGGCTGTCTTTGACCTTGCCATCTCTTCACACAGGAGGTGAAGAGCATTTTCCAAGCTTTCTCGTCATGTCTCAGCTATTCTTTTGGTCAGAGTACCAAGAGGCTGAGATTTTTCATGCTGAACTCCTCCCAACTCTTCTTCCCAATGAAATCTCAGTTTCATTCAAGGTGAAGAAAAACATTTTCTTGAAATTTTAAAGTCTCATTATATCCAGACAGTCTGCCATTTAGGATGTTGGCACAAGGGCATGGAGCGACAGGACAAGAGGCAAAGACCTTAAGCTGAAGGAGGGCAGGTTTAGACTAGATATTAGGGAGAAATTCCTCCCTGTGAGGTGCTGAGGCACTGGCACAGGTCGCCCAGAGCAGCTGTGGCTGCTCCAGCCCTGGGAGTGTTCCAGGCCAGGTTGGATGGGGCTGGTGGAAGGTATCCCTGCCCATGGCAGGGGGCAGAATGAGGTGATTTTTGAACCACCTTCCAACCCAAACCATCCAGGGACTCTATGTCTGATTTGCCTGTGCCCCGTGGCTCTCCCAGGGAAGGCACAGCTGAGCACAGTGCTGGTTCTCTTGTTGCAATGCTCTTGCTGCAGCAGAAACCCAGGCAAAAGCTAGAAGCTCCGTGTGTAGGAGGGCTGTGCATACTGAAGAGACTCCAATTTCACAAAGTGCTGCTGCACACACAGACTGCAGGGCAGACCATTCGATGAGTTTTGATGAGTTCATGCACTGAACCAACAGTCTGAACCATTTGGATGAGTTCATGCACTCTGCACTAAGGAATCTCTCATGTCTGGAAGGGAATTTGAGACTCGGTGTGATTTTGTATGATCACAACTTCTTGTAAATGATTCCATTTCCAGGGAATGTATTTTTGCCAGGCAAAATCCTCACCCTGCCCAGACAAAAGGAGCACAGAGTGTACCTCTGCTGGGAAGAGTGAAGCTGCACATCCACATGTCAGCCCAAAATGTAGCGTAAGGCTATTAGAAAAGTGAGAGTTCACCCAAATCACTGAGAGGACAATCAGCTATCACAGGGCATGCTCTTACCTTCATAGAATCATAGGATTTTAGGGGTTGGGATGGAGCTTAGAGCTCACCCAGCCCCAACCCCTGCCCTGGGCAGAGACACGTCCCACCAGAGCAGGTTGCTCAAGGCCTCATCCAGCCTGGCTTTGATACTGTGTCTGTCCCTGGAAACAGCTGCCCAGGAAGTGTTCTCAGCCTCACACTGAGCCACCAAAGCACGTGGCTGACTGTCCCAGCTCAATATTGATGAGTGTCAAAGGAAAGGTCAGGTTTGCAGACACAGCTGAGTTAACTCAAAGCCTTGCAAGGGCCATAATGGAAGTTTCCCCTTTAAAGAGCCATGCTAAAAATAGAGAGCAAATCACCATTCCAGACACAGCACACACACAAAACAGCATGTGTTGCAAAGAGGGTGTAAGTCCAGAGTGGCCATTGCTGCTCAGTCTAACAGCACAGGTCTCTGGGAACACCAAAGTAGCTTCCTTGAAGCACTGTTTCTGTATTACCCAGTGAAGCACATCCTCTGCTTGCACTCCCAATATACAAAGGGAGCAAAAGCAACTGTCTGATCCCAATTAAAGGGCTGAAGAAGAGCAGCTGGTAGAAACCATCTGCCCGGTACATGGAGCTATCAAGGAAAGAGGAGGGTCCTGTCCATGTCACTACTTACATTCAAGCCCTGGAGTTGATTTTTCCTGGTACTCAGTGTGATTTCCTTCAGGCTAGATTGGGTAAAACAAGGGAACAACACCTTTGTGTCCTGATAACACAACTGCAGTTTATGTGTGTATCACTCACCTCAAGCCCAGTGCAATACTCCTGGTTTTGGACAGTGCTTTAAAATGTTCTAAAACCTAACAAAACCACAAAAAGCACATTTATAAAGCACAGTCATCATGCTGCACACATCTCACAGCAGAGTTCTCCCGCCCCTTGTGACTCTCTCTTCACTTCTAAGCAGACCTTTTGCAACAGGACGGTACCCAGTCCTCTCCCCTCGTCTTGACCCTCCTCACTGCACAGCTCCATCACAGCAATGCACTAAGAGCAGGCAAGTCCCAGAGCTCTGCCTGTCACTTCTGACCTTTGGGGTTTGAACCATGTGATTTTATTACACAGAAGTCCAACAAACCTTTTCTTTTCCTGGTCTACTGGTGAGGCACATGCTGTAGGAGTGGATCAGATCCTCCTCCACTGCCACACTTCTCTGGGTTTACATTAGCTGGAAATCTGCTGGTGTTCTGCTTTGAACACAACCTGCAATAGCAGATTTGTTAACAGAGAATGACTTACACATCACTAAAAGGTACCATCTCTGTTTTCAGGGCGATTGGGCATTTTCTTTTAAGTCACATCATTCAGAGAAAGGAATTGTAAATGGAATATCCATTTTGGCAAAGGTGATTTTACAGTTGCAATATACTGTTGTCAGTGGCTGTACCAGTAAGAAGGACAAGCCTGTCTAGCTCTGTGGTCTGAACCCTTTCTGACAATGACAAAAATAGCACAGTTACCAGCCAAGAAATACCCACAAGGGCTGAATTCAGACTCTGTGCACAGAGCCAGCAGGAGGTTTGCTAGGCACCTTGTACATCCCAACTGAGCCTCTCAGAGCAGAAATAAATGGCACCCAGGCTGTAGCACAGGAACAAACCATCTCACACCAGTGACAGCTTCAGCCATCCCCATGTCCAGCCTCCAAATCCCAAGGTAAGGCTCTGCAGGCAGCAAGGCCACCCAGCCCATCTGCTCACAGCACACAGCGATGGGTTTCCCTGCCACAGCCACAAAGATTTTTTCCCATGCAAATGCATCAAGGAATCTCTTTAACCACAGCTCTGGCACCCCCTGTGCTGTGCCAAGTTGTGTGGTTTAACTGTGTGCTGCACAACCTGCTGATCAGGCTGCTCAAGGCTTCAAAATGTTTCAACATTACTGTTTATAACTGGTGAGACACTGGCCCAGGCTGCCCAGGGAGGCTGTGGCTGCCCCAACCCTGGCAGTGTTCACAGCCAGGCTGGATGAGCCTTGAGCAACCTGCTCTGGTGGGAGGTGTCCCTGCCCAGGGCAGGGGTTGGGGCTGGATCATCTCTAAGCTCCATTCCAACCCCTAAAATTCTATGGTTCTATTGATCCCTACCTTATTTCCTATCATTTAACCAGTTATTTGCCTGTGAGATGGGCATCCCTGATATTTTACCACTGTTCAGTCTCTTTAAGAGTCTCTGCTAAGTATTCCTGCCAAACCCCAACAGATTGTATCAACCAGATCCCCTCTTCCAACATGCTCTTGACTCCTCCCCAGAAATCGAACAGAATTCCAAGGGAGACTTCACCTCAAAGGAACTGTGGTGACTCCTATCCCCACGTGCACTGTGTGCATCTGCCCTGGCTCTCAGCACAGGAATGAATTTCCACCAGATAAATATTTCACCAGAAACTCCTTCAACATAAGGTCACAAATTTGTGGAGGGTAGAGAAGCAATCCTTGATTTGGAAAAAGAAATCAAGCATACATTTTTTAATTTTTTTTTTTTTTTTTTTTTTTTTTTTTTTTTTCAACAAGAGAAAA
>NW_008657848.1:0-5533 GCF_000695815.1 Acanthisitta chloris | reverse complement strand
TGCAAAAGGAGCAAAAAAAAAAGGCACTACAAAGCCCTTGAGTGCAGAAGGCAGAGGAAGAGGAGCGTGGCTGTCTCACCTGCTGCCAGCCCTGCCCAGCACTGGCTGGGAAATAAGCAGCTTACATAACTGCATTTCCAGCACTACACACAGAAATGCTTCCTCTATCCTGTAGAAGGTATTTTTGGATCTGCTCAAATGCTACTGTGTTCTTCCAGGGCTTTTGCATTCTTCTGCTCAGAAATTGCATAACCTGATGCCATAGGAAATAAGTGATGTTGCATAATGACTCTTGTGTTTGCTGCAGGATTTGGGGACTGTTTCTGGTGGAGAGCAGCTCTGCTCCGTGGCTCCGAGCTGAGGTCCTTGGGTTCTCTGTTCTTCCAAACCCATCAGCCACCTGCTCTGGGGAGTGGGGTGACAAACCAGGGACCATGCTGTCACCTCACAAAAATCAGTTTAACTTCTAATCACCTCCTTGCCAGCTGTTTTCCCTCCCCCTGGCTGCCACATGTCCTGACTCCATGCACACATGGAACTCCACAAGTTCCACACCCAATATTCTGACACCTGTCCGACCACTTGTACCTCCACCACAGGCCCATCAATGCACTGTGAAACACTTAGCTGGTATAGAGACAGACTCAACACTAATCAGCCTTTTATACTACTGAATTACTATTGGAATCTGCCTCAAAGCTTAGAAATGACCTTAAATTACACTCTTCTCTTTCATGTTTCCAGCTGTCTTCATAGTAAGGAACAACTTTCCAAACCCAGTCTCAGGTTTCAGGCTCTGCTCTACTCCTTTTCTCTCTTCATCCTTCCTAATTCTGCACTTTCACCTCATTGAAGATCCACCTTATATTACTAAATAACAACAACAAATTAAAGGATTCAAATTCAAATATTTTACAGTGACAAACCCTAGGAAAATTTCTGAGTTCAGTTCACAGAGGTCTCACAGCCTCACTGACATTGCCACATGAATCACAGAATAAGAGAATTTTAGGGGTTGGAATGGAGCTTAGAGATGATCCAGCCCCAACCCCTGCCCTGGGCAGGGACACCTCCCACCAGAGCAGGCTGCTCAAGGCTCATCCAACCTGGCTGTGAACACTGCCAGGGTTGGGGCAGCCACAGCCTCCCTGGGCAACCTGGGCCAGTGTCTCACCTCCCTCACCGTGAAAACTTCTGCCCTATATCTAGCCTAAATTTCCCTTCTTTCAATTGGAACCTGCTCCCCCTTGTCCTGTCCCTGCAGCTCCTAACACAGAGTCCTCTGCAGCTTCCCTGGAGCCCCTTCAGCTCCTGCAGGTGCTCTGAGGTCTCCACACAACCTTCTCTTCTCCAGGCTCAACAGTCCCAACTCCCTCAGCCTGTCCTCACAGGGGAGATGCTCCAATCCTCTTAGCAACTTCGTGGCCTCCTCTGGACTTACTCCAACAGTTCCATGTCCTTCTCACATTGAGGCACCATAACTGTGTGCAGTATTCCAGGTGTTTCTCACCAGAGCAGAGCAGAAGGGGAGAATCACCTCCCTTGGTGATGCAGCCCAGGATTTGATTGGCTTTCTGGGCTCTGAGCTCACACTGTTGTGTCACGCTGAGTTTCTCATCAACCATCACGCAATGTTCCAGTCCTACCAACGAACAGTACCTTGCAATTTCTCCCCCTTACAGAACTAAGCACCATACTTTCCTCCAAGGAGCAGCGTTAAGATTAATTAACGTCTGAAGGATCTTTGAGGATGAAGATCAATATCACAGTGCTGCTCCCAGGAACGCAGTGAATGAATCAAAGTCTCACTTTAACTCATGTGAGGCATCAGCCTGGGCTCAGGTAAAGTCACTCCCACGCTTGTTTTTATTTTTATAGTAGATATGAATTATTCAGTATTTGCAAAGCACATCTGACATGTAAAAGCTACTCACACAAACTTCTCTAAGCACTAACAGCTTAGGTGCTCCATGCCCAGTATGAAACACCTGTTTGTGGGAGCACAGAAATTCCTGAGGGACACACTGTGCTCAGCCTCTGTCACACCACACCAGGTCCCAGCGTGTGTGCACCTGAGGGGAAGGGGAAGGACACCTGAAGTGCAGCTGGAGGATCTCAGATGAGAAATGACAGTACTACAAGGTTGTATTTAGCAAGCCCCATACACGAGCAAAGAGGATTACTCCTCCACAGAGAAGCAAGCACAATGCCCTGCTCAGGAGCTCCAGTAAGCCTGTATTAGCGACACAGCGTTCGAGGTGCGAGCATATTCCGAGGCCACCACAGCATTAGGTGCTGGGAACACCATCAGGGCAGCACACCCAGCACACAGGCAGGGACTGAGCACCCACAGGGAGCCCCAGAGAACACCACCAGGGCAGCACACAGGCAGGGACTGAGCACCCACAGGGAGCCCCAGTAGCTTGGCACGGCCTGTGCCACCCAACACTCTGCAGGGACCAGCCCTGTGGGATCACTCTTTGGCCACAACGCCCCAACGCTGGAGGCTCTCCTGGGGAGGTTGGATTTCCTGTGTTTCAGCAGCCAAATCACAGCTGTACAGCTGCGTAACTGATTTTGATGCCCCACAGAGTACTGGGTTGGGGACAGCAAAGGACAAGCATCCCAGGGACTAATCAAGTGTCCACGCAGAGACGTTCAGTCCTCCAGCCCACTCTGCTGGAAAAGGTCCAGCCTCCCACCCACGCCAGCACTATCTCTTTCCTTCCCTTGCAGCACCTCTCCTGCTAAGCCACCGACTGCTCCAGAGGAAACAGCCCCAACAATCACAGCGTCACCGGAGGGTTATAAACCCTGTGCTTTACACACACAAATCTATTCTTCCCTCTGGCCCACACCCAACTGTTGCTAATGCCTTTGAACCCTCTCCAACCACCGACTCCTGGGCTGAAGTTGTAAGCAGGGAGAGAGGACAGAGGTCAAAATGCATGTTGAGTATTTACAGGGGTGGGAGGAAGCACACACAGTGCTGCTGCTCCCAGCCCATCTCAGCACCTCAGCCACAGCTGCCAACTCACCACTCAATCCGAAGTAGTCTGTGTTTTGGGTGAAATATTTACTCCCCCACCCCAGGAGATGAGAGTGATTTGCTGCAATGTCACAAGACAGGAGCCTACAAAAGCCTAAGCCCCTGCATGGGATCTATTTGCCAAAGAGGGATAAAAACCAAAAGTCCCATAAGCTGGACAGGGCTTGGTGAAATGCCAAACTCCTGAGAGCTTCAGAGGTAACATTTGCCTCAACTGACTCATTTTGGTTCAGCTGTGGCTGAGAAGTCTCTGGCAGTTGTACAGGCAGTAAACCTGCGGCTCCCTCCTCCAGCCATGGGACCTCAGGCGAGAGCTTGGCTCAGAGGCTCACTGCACCTTCCCGGGCCTGCCCTGGCCCAAGGACCAGAGCTGAAGGGCACCCTGCACTGATCTGAGATCTGGTCACACAACTGATGCCAGGCATCTTTGATTTTCATATTAAGAAAGCTTTATTTAAGCACCCTGTGGCTCTGAGAAGTCTCACTCTGTGAAATCCACTCCCCACATCTCGCTGCAGACAGACTGAACAGGCACAACTCCAGCCTGACCAGCCACCATCTCACATTTGCTGTAAAAAAAAGTCCTAATAAGACAGGAAAACCCTTTCTTATCCTGCCACTGCTTAGAGCAGACCTGTGTTTAAACAACTACTAATTGTTGAAAGGCTTACCTAGGACGAGATTTTCAAATCAATCATTACTCAATTTTCTGATCCGCTGGAGATAAGCCACTTAGCACATCTTTACAACAGGAGGCAAAAGAGGGAGGTCAAAAACGCAACCCAAAAAGCATCCCAAACATGATTAAACAGGAGTTCACCCACTGCTGCGGAGCAGTGAGGGCCCCTACCCCACATATCCTCTGCTGGAAGTTACTTGCTGATTCCAGGCACAGGGGTCAAAATGAATGCCAGCTATAAATTTAACCATCAGGCAGCAGGGGACAAAGACAAATCTGAATGACAGGACCATTCCAGATGAAAGAGTCAGACTGGAGGCCCCAAAGACAGGAAACAAAACTGGTGTTAAAGCAAAACAAACAAACAAAACCACCAGTACATCAAAATCCCGGTCTATTTGTGCTTCTCAGCGGAAGTCTGTCACAGGCAGAGGTTCAAAGGGCTGTCTCTCTCTAGAAACAAAACCCACATACATTTGGGGGCACAACAAAGAGGACAGGCACAGAAACTTTCAAACCCATGACAGCTCTACCCTCTGTGTTCCAGGGTCCCCCCAGGTGCCTGTGGCTGCAAACACAGCAGGGACTGTGCAGAGTGCACACTCTCCCCAGCCAGACCCACTGCAGCTCTCATCTCCCTGCTCCCTTTCGTTCTCCTATTCCAAATCTTTTCCTATTTTCTCCCTCAAAATTCTTCCACCGAGACACATTCCTTCAGCTTCTTCTCCAGAGCAGATTGCCTCTTGCTAAAATCAGTCCATCCAAACACATGGGCCTGATGTCATCTTTCTCCAGATCTACTTAAAATACCCCATTTTTCATTGACTTGAGGAAGACATGTGGCTTGATATGATTAAGCTATTGCAGTGCCTAAACCACCCCCCCAAAACAAAAATAAAAGCAGCTCCTCCCATCTCACTGGGAGGAAACATGACATCATGGCCCATTCAGGTGAGCAGGAACACGACAAACCTTGCCCCAGTGAACAGCATCCTTAACTGCAAAGGTACTCCCAGCTCCCTCGTTAATTAGGAAAACGAGGGGGTGAAAATCATGTGTTCAGCACTACAGGGACAGCTCAAACTGCTATTTGCAATAACACAGGAGCACATTCCTGCCTGGCTGACTGAAAGAAAAGCACATCTCCTCCATCTCCATTCAAATTAAATTATTTATCACCCTAACACAGCAGAGGAATTGTCTGATTAGCCCACAAGGACAAGAAAAAAATTACAATTCCCTGAGAGGCAAAGAAACACAATTCTGCCTCTTTGGAGTACCACTAGTAGTTCTTATGCCATTGCCTCTGTATTCCATTGATATCTGTTCCCCGTTGCCATTCCCTTCCCCTTTAAAGGGGGCACCAGCAGATAACGTGCAAAATCGCAGCTGGAAAATGTCTAGCACAGACAGGCTGAGGCCAGGCCAGCTCAGCTCCCGGACCCACACACAGCGATGGGCAAATGAAAGGTCTCCCATCTCTTCCCTTCCTCAGCATCATTTGTTACAGCCCTTCCACATCAGCACATCCCTGCGGAACAAACGGCGAGAGAGGCGAACGGGGAGCATGGAACACACACACACACACACACACAGGGAGGGAGACAACACGTCCCCCCGGGATACTCACACGGATCAAGGCTCCCTGTGTGATGCTCCTCTGTTTTTTAAAAAGACGGAAGACAAAAAAAAAAAAAAAAAAAAAAAGGCAAAAAAAAAAGAAAGGAAGTGTTGCAAAATAAAAGGAAATTCCACCCCCACAATCCCGCAGCCTGCTGCACAGAGCGCGCTGACGGGTCCATGAA
>NW_008657847.1:11677-14535 GCF_000695815.1 Acanthisitta chloris | reverse complement strand
TGGAAAATTTTATATCTGTCATAGTTTCTAAAATTTTTTTTTTAAAAAGGGAACACTCAGGATAAATTATTCTCTTGAGATATCTGCCATTCCACGCATCATTACACAGGAAATGTGGGATTTTTAAAAACATTGATATTTTTGGCTAGCTTGCTGCTAAATGCTGCTAGTTTTGTGTGAACCTTTGACCATTAGTATTCATTTTATAGTTAGGAGGCATTTGGTGGTCTTTCAGCATATAAGTTCCCTTCTAAGGACCTATCTTGCATTGGTATTTGTCAGATGCCTTATTCTTTGCAGGTCTATCTTTTTAAGAAATAAGTTGTTGTAGGCTCTGAGTAACACTACTTTGTTCTAATTTTGCATTAGAACTATTGTTTTTGTCATTGAGCTAGATTAATATCAGTTAGACTTTAGGTTGCTGTTTCACATTAAGTTTTGCATTTCTTTAACAATTCTGTAACATTCCCCTAGAAACTAGTTAAAGCAAAATTAAGATATATACTTCAGCAGCTCACAGGAATTAAGAATGTGCTGAAATATATTTTTATATGTATTTAAAATACTATTAATTGCTGCATTTTTCCTAGGGAAAGTATTCAGATATTCAGAACTTGAAAATTATGTTGTCAGCTCTCCTGTAAGTGGTAATTTGTGACCACCACATTTGCTGGCAATGAATCTTAGAATGAAAAGATCACTGAAAATCATTATGAATGAAAAGCTTTCAAATATTCAAGATAACTTGTAATTAATCGTTTAGCATTTCTAAGAAGTCACAAGATTCACAGAAGGTTAAAGTGATTCAGACAAGTTGTAACATCTCAGTTAAGCTTCTTCATCATTTTTTGAATACTCTTTATTTTTGGTAACGTGACTATGGCAATAGGTCCAATTAACTATTTCAGTACAAACCTCTGCTTTGAAACTTCAAAAGTCCAAATGTTTGATGTAAAATATTCAACTGCAAACAATGACAAAGAGCCCCAATGAGTTCAAGCTCTGGGTTATTTTGCATCATGTGATTCAAAGAATAGTACAAACAATGCTGCAGTGTCAACAACGTGGCATCCATTAACACTGATGCAAATGGATTTTGACAGGTGATATTGCACTTGAACTTTTTCACAGTGTTTCCACAAACGTGCAAAAGAACCAAGCAGACAGACAAATGTTATTCTCATTACACTATGTTCCTGTTCATCAAGTACAACACTGTACTCTGTTCCTTCACATCTAATGTGAGGGATAGACAGTCATGAACAGGGCTGTCTTCTGAAAGAGATAGTCTATAACTTTTAGGGTTTTTTTTTTTTCTATCATTGATGGCTGGTTGACCTACTCCAGATTTCTGTTTGATGACAAAAATAATCCATCTGCCTTTTTATAGGTTTTGTGTATTTGTTTATTTAAAATAGATTTTTTTTTTTTTAAGGCAGATAATGTTCACTTTATGCCTGTGGCAGACAACGCATCCATTTCCTTATCCTTGTAATAACGTCAACACACTTCTGTGGGTGGATAGTCTGGACATAGACATTATCCAATTACATACTTTTCATATAATACTTCAGTTACAAAAGAATTGAAATATAATAATATCATGATTGAATATTATGATTGAAATTAACCAAACAAACCCCAAACCTCTGAAACATTAATGGACAGTGCAGACTTGAGCTTGAAAGAATTAGAAAGGATTTTGTCGGATACAAGCCACAAAGAGCAGAGTAAATATTATTTGATGCAATTCCATTGCAGCTTGATACAGAACAACAGACAGAAAAGTATCTCTGAAAAACTGAAGTCAGAATGTTGGGAAGTGCAGTTAGCTAGCTCTTCTTCACTGAAAATGTAAGCTCCTCCCTTCCAGTTTCAGCTCAGAGGTGGTTTTAGCTACAAGAAAGCTGCTGACTGAAAGAAACCACTGCTCCGTCCTTTGGAAGGTTTGGCTAGGAATGCTGCATTTTAAAATTTATTTTGTCAAAGTGGGATACATTTCTGTGACTACATGCATGACCTTCAGTGGGAGACACAATAATAATGTGTTAATTTGGAAATACTTGTCAGATAAACTGATGTCAGCTATTCATCACTTCCTATGAGGAGTAATAACAATGATGTAAATACTAGGACAGGAGTTTGTACCATGAATCATGTCCATTTTGCAGCCAAAGTAACTCCTATAAAATTTGTGATACTCACATTTGGTACTGAGGTGGTTTGCTATTACTATGTCAGATCAATCAATAATAATTGTGCTTTCCTCCAGTCATTCAAAATATAATACATCATGAAAAAAAGGATGTGTTATATTGCATTTGTCACACAGTGTACACTGAGCATTTGCCCAAGAAAGCTTGACTTCCATTTGTAAAAAGAGCAATTATTAACAAGATTTTGATTGGGGACATACTTAACTTAGTGCAATTTGTACTCTAAAGCTACTTTTACGGGTGTAATTTTTAAAATTGTATGTGCTGTTTCTTCCCTTCCTATTCAGTGTAATTTCTTACGTGATCCTTAGCCCTGCTGACACCAGAGGTGCTTCATGAGAATAAATATTCTTCAGAATGTAGCTGCAAAATTTCAGTTAAGTGTGAAGAATGTTGTGTGGGATAATGATATGTTTTACAATCAATAGGCATTTAAAATGACAATGTCTTTTGTGGTGTGAAATTCTGTTTTATCCAGCTCAGAGTCCAAAGACTATTGATTCATATGAGTAAGATACAAGCTGCGGTGTTAATCATCTCCTTGCTGTCTGGTTGCAGTTTATTCTGTGAATAATAGATGCTTTTAAAGTTCATTAAAACCAAAATCTGTACTTCTCTGTGTAGTATGTTCAGAAAGTGTTT
>NW_008657847.1:11005-11644 GCF_000695815.1 Acanthisitta chloris | reverse complement strand
ACTGTGAACTGCTGCTAAACTCAGCATTAAAAAAATTCCATGTTTAAACACAAGTGCACAGAATTGCTTGTTAATAATGTAAGATCACTATCTGATGTCCTTGAATTCTGTCAGAAGTGTTTTAGGGGAAATTTTATACAATTTTTAAATGCCAATACAAATTTATTTTAATTCACAGCATACTTTAGTTTAGACTGTCTAACATTTCTTTCATATCTGAATTTTCTCAGACTTTTGCAGATACACTATAATTACTATAGTCTTGCAAAGAAGTAGAAAATATTATGTGCTCTGTGTATTGCTGTTCCACATAATAAAAACTTTGACATTTGAAGATTTTGCATGTGTTCATTTTCACAGAAACAAAAAGAAATCTCCATTATAAAATGTTATCCGTTGGTTTGGTTTCTCTTCTTTTCCCTAGAACCAGACTTTTGCAGATACACTATAATTACTATAGTCTTGCAAAGAAGTAGAAAATATTATGTGCTCTGTGTATTGCTGTTCCACATAATAAAAACTTTGACATTTGAAGATTTTGCATGTGTTCATTTTCACAGAAACAAAAAGAAATCTCCATTATAAAATGTTATCCGTTGGTTTGGTTTCTCTTCTTTTCCCTAGAACTGTCTGGAATTT
>NW_008657847.1:0-10990 GCF_000695815.1 Acanthisitta chloris | reverse complement strand
CCTGCTGCAGAGTTAATTGTATATGGTGCCAGAACTGAAATGAAAATGCTAGGATTTATTTCTAACTATCTTGAAAGGAAAAAATACCTGCTATTGTAGAATATTTTCTGCAGAAGGTATCCCACGTGATTCCAGAAATACTGCATGGCAAGAATACAAAATCTAACTAAATTTCTTACAAAAAAACCCATTCTTAAACCCTGTATATGAAAATGTAGGATTTTTTCAAATATTATTTTAGATATATTCTTGTAGATCTTTATTCAACATACTTAATAACATTCTTTAGTATTCTGCTGAATAAGAATAAACTTAAATGCATGTACAGCTACTGAATAGGAATCGCAAGGGAAAGGTCTCTCCTACTGGCTCACAACTCTTATGAGCTGCCTACTGTTTTTGATATGGTGTATGTTTCTCTTAGCATATCAACAAAATTATAGTAATAACCTTACCACTCTTCTGCCTAATAGAGCAGGAAAATATATCTGTTAGACAACAAGACCAGTAATATCACTTTTATTTTCCATCCAATTAACGAGAACTGAAAATATTTAGGAAAACATTATGTTTAAGAAGAAGCAGAAAGGCTTTTACTCCCTTTTTTTTGTCTTTTTTTTTTTTTTTCCCCTCCGAAAGCATTTTTTTTTTTTTTTTTTTTGCCCCTCCGAAAGCGCTTCTTGCAATTAATCCATCTAAAATTCAAGGGCATAGGTATCAACATGATCAAAATCAGTCAGTTGTCACTGAATTTTCTGAAACCTTGTAAAAAAGACAAAAGCTTATTCTACTGAATACAGACACTGATTTATTGAAGATCATTGCTGAGGTGGTTTTGAGCCGCTGCTGCCTGTTTGTACATTGAAGATAACTGGGCTGCTTTTTAGCAAACATTGCCAGCACATAAAAATGCTCCATACAATTAACATATCTTTTTGTTATATTTGCATCAGCAATCAAACAGCAGATCATTTTACACTCACTTGAGATATTTTTCGAACTAGATTCTTAATAAAATTAATATGCAGATAAGGATGCTCTTAGGGAATTGTCAAAGTTTGAATTATTCTCATAATAGTGTATTAAAACCACACACAACACAAATAAACACAAATAAGAAAATGGAGCCTTTGAAAAAAGCTAATGCTAATTTTTCAGGGAACAGTCAGAGGAAGAATAGTCAAGTCTTAACCACCGAGAACCTGCCCCGTATTCTGAATTTCAAGATTGCATTTTAAAATAGCAGTGGAAGGACTTTTCTCTCTGAAAAAAAAATAGTGAATACTCAGAAAAAAATCTCCTGTAGTTCTTGGGTGACTGATACTCTACCTCTCTTTGGTGAACATCTAATGCACTTGGTATTCTCTGTGTCCATCAGGGATATTCAGCTATATTTAGTAAAACAGGGAGCACTGCCTGCTATAGGTTTAGTATGTTAAAATTTGCCCTTTATATGCTCTGTGTAACAGGATGGAGGCATTGCAGACTTTTCACTCCTGGTTCACAGCTGCATAAGTGCCAGAGAAACAGTCTGCCTTTGAATAAGCACAGCCCTTTGTCTGTGAAAGTTTCATGCATGCCTTCTCATTTTATTTAGCATCTGACACACTGTGTCAAGTTATAGTTCTTGTTGCACCACAATGTAGGTTGACATGATGCAGCAGGGCACCCCAAGCACCTACACACAGGACAAATGCTTGACCAAAGTCAGGGGTCGGAGGGTATTTCTTCTTGTAATGATATTAGTAACAAATAAAAAATTTAAAACTCTTGGGAGGTATTAAGTTCATGTTGCAACACAGTAGCCTGAATTGTGTTAAAAGGCTCTTAGAACATCCCAGCCCAAAAAAGGAAAAATGTGTCTTGTTATCTGAGCTAACAGATGCAAGTGCATTTTATTATGTCTCTTTGCATTAGGAAGCAGCCATTAAATAAAAGAAAACCTTTCTAAAGTACCCTAGAGGGAATACACAACGAAGTGTGCTTCAAATGCCCTCTGCGCTGAAAGTATTACTGCAAAGCTTGTTTTATACACTGTAACTTTCCTGCTTTCACATTCCCTGCAAGTGACACTGCAGTTGAAATGATTTAATGCTGAATTATTTGCTTCTGAAATAATAGACAGTATCCTTGTTCCCTAATGATAACATCATTGCCTTCAACAGATTCTTTATGACATATTAAACAGCAGAAGTACCCTACACAGCTGTCAGCTGCTATTTTCTGGATAGGTAACAATTATGGATTTTTAAGGTATATACAGTAGAAAGAAATGATATAACAAGTCACTAGCTAACAAAAAAATAAAACCAAACCATTCTCAGATTATCTTATTTTTTTTCTGAGTAGGTCACTGAGCACTGAAAATAAAACCTAATTACTCCCAGTTGAAAAGTTCAATGTCACTATTATGGTATGACCTACTTTCTGAAGCTCTGAAATTTTTGGCTGGGTGGATAATGGTTGAATATATTTTTTCACTATACAGGAGGCCCTCTGGATAACATTTAATATACTACAAAAATCTGAACATTCACTTAAATAAATTGATACTATTATTAGATGAATTTATGGAAAATTTAGGTGAATCATGACAAGCAACAAATTGATACAATTAAATAGGACTAGACTATGTATTTATGATTAGAATCAGATGCAAATTATGCTGTATAAAAAACATAAAAGAGAAATAATATCTTTAAGGAGTTATACTGATTGTTAAAATCAAGTAAATATAGCACCCACCATTAATTTCATAATAGGTATTTATGGACTCTGCATTTCAACATTTTTTATCTAATGACATTATTCATTTAAATTCTGATCCGTGCATGAGTGTTTCCACTGCCCATTAGTTTTGTTTAGAAGTGAAGACTTGTCATTCTGTGAAAAATGGGAGTTATTAGGAGTTTGTTAGACTGCTCCTGATAGAAACTATGAAATTAAATCAAGTAACTGGCTTCATTTCAATTTTTTTCCCCCAGCTTTTTGACTGGAAAAAAAAAATCTAAATGTCTTTAGCATTTTTACGCAGAGATAGACTTTGACCTGCTAAACTTAGCAGATTATCCTCAGACAGATATCCTAAAGAGCTGATATATGAGCAAACGACAGACTGAAATGTCTTAAAAAGATGAGCTTTTGACATATAAGATAAGTATGACAAACACAGTAGTTATGAAAATAATTAAATGCTGACTTGTTAAAATAGAAATGTTTAAATTTTCCTGCTCTGCCGTGGAAAACAGATTTAACTATTATGATTTGTTATGGTCTAGAAAGGTATGCTAATTGCTTTCAGAATATCAAGTACCAAAAGAAACCAATGGCAAATGTGGCTGAGGCAAACAATTGAATGGACTAGGTTCACAGTGTGTAGAGACTACTATTAAAACAATATTTTGCCAGCAAACTATGTGAGTACACTTTTTTTTTTTGCTAGTTGCATGAATGTAAATGATTTTCATTTCAGGTTTACTCAAACCTCCTGCATATGTTGATCTTTGAATATGTCTATAGCAGACATGGAACTTGCATAAGAAATAAGAAGGAAAAAAATTCATCCAAGTGATTCCTTAACAATTTCTGCTTTGTTTAATATTTGAGAAAAAGAATCACATAGATCATACTAGAAAAAAATTTGTAATGAAGATGTAACACTTGTCTTAAAAATGTGACAGATATATTCATAAATTAAGCGTTTCCACAAATTAATTCTGACATCTAAAAGCTTGGCTTGGTAGAGGGAGGTGATTCTGCCCCTCTACTCTGATCTTATGAAATGCATCACTAGAGCACTGCATCCAGGTCTGGGGTCTACAGTCCAAGAAAGACATGGACCTACTAAAGTGGGTCCAGAGGAGGGTCATGAAAATGATCAGAGGGATTGAACATATCTCCTATGTAGATAGGCTGAAGGTTTTTATGATGGGTGTGGTGTGATGCTGAAACAGACTGTCCAGAGAAGCTTAGGATGCCACATTCCTAGAAGCTTTCCAGGCCAGGTTGGATGGGCCTTTGAGTAACCTGATCTAGTGAAAGGATTCCTGGCCCATGGCAGAGATGCTGTACTCGATGACCTTTAAAGACCAATGGTGGGGTTTTTTGTTAGAAAATATTAAAAGCAATAGGGAAGAGATACAAACCCAAAGCTATGTTAAAAAAGGTGCACAATATTTCTTATAACAAGTTTGTGCGTCTGTTGACAGGAAATGTTTTATATGAATAAATGAAGAAAAACCAGTGAGTAGTGAATAATGTACTCCTATATTTTCTGGAAAAATACTATAAAGTATTAATTTTGTGATTTTAACCAAAATGTTTCATTGTATAAATGATCAAAAGTCTATTGAATTTCTAATTATTTGAATAATATTTTCTGTTTCAAGAGAGTGTTTTGCTGTGTGCTGCTCCCTTTAAGTGTGTTATGAGCCATAATGTTTCAGCATGGAGCTGAATCCTGTCATCCGAAACAAGCCTGCAGACAATCCCTTTAAACCACAGAAATTAATAAATTACCTGCTTGAAGGTAGCCTGAGAGAGTCGCAATGTAATTTTCATTCTTTTTGTAGAAAATGTTGTCAATATTGCTATAATCAAAAAATGACAACTTTGTATAATCAACTTATCAGAGCTACCTCTCATGTCAGAATGAGTTCCATATATCTTTAGAGATGAAAGACACTGTACATTAGAGTACATTTATTCAAAACTTTATTAATCCCTGCATTACGAGTGTCAATTAGTCACCATATTTTTGACATTAGTTACTTTGGTTGCTACATATTTTGCTATTAAATTCACTTTTTATTCATTGATTTACATTTTGTATGATGTAATTATGTAGAGAACACATGTAAGCTGGTAACAAGATGTCGTGTACAAAGACTACAAAGATTTGATTTGAAGTCTTCAAGTTAAAAGTAACAGTTCTCTGCTTTCTCCTCTTCTATTCTACTTTTTAGCAGATGTTAGGTTATTTGTATAGAAGTTTGCATAGTGACACCCTACTACTGTTGTTGCAATAAATAAATGTATTTATTTTCATACACTTTTCTTTTAATACTTCCTCAGAAAAACCTGATATCACTGTAGTCATGTATTACAATCCATCAAACTAATTTTTCTGTGAACAATTTTGACTAGATGTTGACTATGATTGATTTAAGATGGGTTTCTTTCTATAAGTTACATTTTATGTTTTAATAAGGGAGGCAATATTAGGAAAATTATTTGTGTCTTCAAATTGATCTTTCTATTTACAACATTATGATGCTATCTAGAAGAAATTTGTTTTAGTATGCAGCATTTGTTAGGTATCCTCTTGGATTACTGAGTCTTCACTCTGCTCTCTGTCTTCAAGCTCAGTGGTCTGGATACCTGAAGAACAACTGATCTTACTTTGAAGACTGAGGTAAAAATGACATTCTGTACCTCATCTTTTTCTTTATCCCTTGTCACTGTTTCCCCCCTGTATTCAGTAAAGTGTGGAGATTGTCTTTAGCTATCTCTTTTACTAGCCACCCCTTTTACTACCAGTGCATTGATAGAGACATTTTATTGTCTTTTGAACCAGTAGCCAGATTATTTTTGACAAATTATTGTTTATTAAATGAAATATCAATGTTGCAAGTTTCTCACTAAAATAATGAAGTCCATTCATAGACAAAGCAACTATACTTCCTTCCTGAAAATGATGGTAGGCGAAGTTGACATGTGCAAATTCTGGCCTTTTTTTTCCCAGAATATCAAACTGACTTTGATGAGGATGTAGACCGGCAAAAAAATAAATCTTATTTCCTGCGGTTATAATTATTAGCCTATCTGTGTTTCTTGTCTCTTCAATTCAAGAGTCATCGGCATATAGATAAGAATTGACTTGTTGTTTATCACAGTATGTAGGAATTATTTATCAAAAAATTTAACCTAGATAATCCAGAATGAGCTTCTCTTATGATCTGTTTATCTGAATTTTACCAATAATCGACAGGCCAATAAGGTAATAAATTTACTGAGCTGGTTATAAACTGTATTTTGAATACTTTTGCATGAATATGCACTTACAGTTCCTACTGTTTATAAATCTATTTTTCTTTCATTTTAACACTTATTCGCTACGTCTCTGGTCCCAAGTTACCTGCCATCTTGGAAAAAGAATCATCATATTGTGCACTGAAGCTTTCTGCTGTTAGAAATTTTGACATGTAATTGCCACTTGTCAGTCCAGTACTGTTAAGCTGACAGCTTTACTGATCTTCTCTGTTTATTTCTTCTCTGTTTTTCCATGAAGAATATATTATAATATTTAAACAGAGGTCAGTGTCAGCAACTGTGAAAATAGATGGATTCAGAAGTTGCAACATATATTTTAGGTATTGTGCATTTGTTAGTCTTGCTTGTTCTTTCAACTGTCTGTACCTTTTTCTACTTCAGAACTTCAGGCATTATAACTTTAGGAGACAGCGGAGAAAAATTATTGCAGAATACTATCCAAATTATTATCGTCTGCAATTGCTAATGGAAAAATATTTTGGCACATAGATGATATGCAGAAACTAAGGTTCTTCTAACCTGATTTTACTATAACACAGATGTTTTTTAAACTGAATCATTACTCAGTGTTCATAATACTGGGAAATTCATTCATTCCAGAGAATTTTTAGTAAGAGGGAAAGCAAAATATCTATTAACAAAATAGAGGCAAACTTCATTCCCTAAAACCTCACCCTAAACAGATTGAATTTTAAAGTTATATACTTATAAGAAACAATATTAAATAGAGGCAAACTTCATTCCCTAAAAACTCACCCTAAACAGATTGAATTTTAAGGTTATATACTTATATGAAACAATATATGTTTAACTTTTAAAAAAGTATTTAATGCTTTGTATTATGGAAAATTTCAAATAGTAGACCAATTGGAAGAGCAATATAAAAAAAGAGTGGGTTTCTCACTTTTCCAGGGGAAGGAAAAGATTGAGGAAGAAAATATTGTGTGTAAGTTTCCTAAAAGCATGTAAGGGTAGGAAGCATTGTTATACTCTTTAACAAAAATAATTCTTCATCCCTATAATATAGAGTGCTACCCTTCTGGAATTGTTCTCATTAGGGTAGAATTTTAGTAGTCAGAGTTTTTCAGAAAGGTTTCTAAGTTTTGGGAGTTGTTCAGTACAGAATTAAAACTAAAACAATTCCCACATCTGAGTTTTGGGAGTTGTTCAGTACAGAATTTAAACTGAAACAATTCCCACATCTATCTTAGGCTATTGACTATGCAGAAATGGGTGTTGCAAAAAAATTAACTGTGAATTTTTATTAATTTTTTTTTCAAAAAATTGCTTGCTTTCTGTTCATGCAATAAAAGTTATTATAAAAGCTTCTTCTATGGATCTTGCACAATTCACTTGAAATCTTTTGGATTAAAGCTCTTTAAGCTTCTTTGGCTACCTGTGTACTCATGAGTGTGAAAATGTCATCAGGAACTGGAACTCACCTGTCTACAATTTTATTTGTTATATACATTCCCAACATGTTTCTATCATTTTTAAATTATCAAGCTTCAAAATTATACCCTTGCATAATTGGAAAGTTTGCATGAAACAAGTACCTTTCCCAACAGGCATACTGTATCAAGCCATTCAGTTTCGGACAGGAAAATTTAAAAATGTAAAGACAAAGTCTATTCTGTTCTACCTGTCAATTTTAATTTATGAACACTGTAGCTACCTGAAGTGTTCTATGAATTTTACCACATTTTGTAACTCTTTTTGAGCCCCTTTTTCTGATCTCTGCAGTTTTGTTAAAGCATGGATGTCAAAACATGATATAATACTGCACTAATGGCTTCACTAATATTATCGTGGATTAGGATTTCTCAGTGAAATGGAAAGTCAAGCAGAGTGGAGGCTTTGTCCTATAGCTTCCTGAAATTATTATCAGCCAGTGCAGTGTCTATAATTCAGGTCATGTGAAGCAGTTACTCCTTTCCCATTTCATTAAGTTCTGAATGCTTTGTCAGTTTCCTAGTTGGGTACTTCATGGATTTAATTTCCTTCTTAAGTTACCAGAGCAGATACAAAATTATTTTTTCCATTATCATTTTCCAATCCCTATCCTTATCCCTTCCAGTATCTTTTAATGCCAATATAATCCATGATTTGCTCTTTGCCTTCCTTCAGGGTAGCAAAGATGTGTGGGCTACAGATGTGAAAATGAGGCAATGTTCTGAAGGACTAATGAGTTTTGAAGACAGATGAGAATAGAAGAATTTAATAGAAAAATTATGGGTAAAAGCGTAAAAAACATTCCCATAAATTGAAATGCTGACTTGATCAAAGTAAGTAATAGAACTTCCTCTTCCTTCATCAAGGCCAGGATTTCACTTACCTTGTCTATTTAACATTTTGTAAAACCAAAGAGCAACCCTGAGTTCAAGCCAGCAGGAAACATGCTGACATAAATATGAATGTGGCTTTAATTACAGCCAAGAGAACAATGCTCTTTTTTTTTGAGTAGCTGAGTTAAACATTGAGGAAATAACAGAAGAAGTTGGGGTTTTTTGCCTTTTTCTTTTTAAATTTCACACTGGTAGATACAGATTCTTTATCTGCCCTGCTCTATTTTTTTCCCTTATAAAAATATGATTAATTTACAAACAAAAGGCAATAAAAAACCCCCATAAACTGTCAAATTAAAGTTCTAACCCTTCTCAAAATTAATAAGCTTGAAAATATGGAATAGGAGATGTTTTCTAAAGCTTTTCTTGCTTATTGTGTAGATGAAACTTTTTATTTACCCTTTTGTGTCCATGTGGTATTGATATCTTTTGTGCAGTATTTAAATGCTTCTTTGTCTCAGGGCCTTTGATGCTTCTCCTCTGCTAGAGAAATACTCTTCTGGGCAATGTCTTCATTTAGCATACAACTTTGTGTGTATGAAAATTAAAGAAATCACCATACTTTAAGGCAACAGAAATCTTTCTTCTCTTTGTGTGTATGAAAATTAAAGAAATCGCCACACTTTAAGGCAACAGAAATCTTTCTTCCAGCTTCTTGAGCGACCACTGCACCTAGATTGCTCCTGGGGTGCTTGGGGTAGGAAGGACCCTGGGGGTGTGGGTAGGGCCAGTGACGTCTCTTGGTACCTCTTGGTACCTATCAAGGTCAGGTACAAGGTACAGCATGGCTGTTTGCACTTGGCTCAGTTTTACTAAGATTTTAGTTATTTTATGAGAAAACAGGTGAGATAAAGTAATGCAAGACAAGTAAGAACCCAAACAGAATCATATATATTGAGGGAAAACCAACCCAAAGAGAGAATTGGTAAAGCTCTACACTGAAATGCTATAAAAGTCCAAGGAAAATAGCATCAGAAGATGGTAAATCAGAAATATTAAGGGTCAGATGCTTCAATGATCAATGGTGGCTGACCTGTCCTCCCACAACTTGAAACTGGTTGGCTTGCAAAGACTCATCGGGTATTCTGCATCAGGTATGGGGAACATATAACATTACTTAACAGACCAGTAGTCCCAGCTATTGTATGTATTAATCAGCAAATAATTGCTTTGTATGCCTGAACAGCGCAAAATTCCAACCCAAATCATTCTATGATTCTGTGATATCATACTTATGGGTCTAAGTCTACGTAGTTATCAGGAAAATTAGGAAAAAAATATGGTAGTTTTGAACTGAAAAAAATATGGGTACTGAAGCAAAGAATTTTTTTTTTTTCCCTCAACTGTGCCTGCAAACTATTTTAGGGTCTTTGGACTGCCATTGGTACTGAAAAACAATTCATTTGAAATAAATGCATTATCAGAAAAATCAATTTAGAAGATGAACACAATCCCTAGATATGTGACAGAGACTGAAAAGAAAGCATAAAAGCAGCCAATGGTTTGACTGTTGTTTTTAATTCTACTGAAGACACAGTGCACAGTGGAGTTCTGTGCTGGCAAAGATTATAGTGAGAACACAGATTTCTCCATAATTCTATGGCACACTTAGCTATATAGGTTTTCATATTGAATTGCTGTGATTAAAATAGCAAAAATTTCAAAAATGCTTATTAAACTAATGGTGTGAGTTTTTTTTAAAGAAAAATAGATAAAAAGGCTAAGCCTTCACTGGATTAAGGGCTAACATTACCTGATGTGGGTTAACATCCTAGGTTCCGTCTGCAGTCAATAAAAGGTGATTTGCAGCACCTAAACTTAGTCTTTTCCTTTGAACGTGCCTCAGAAGGAGCCTTTGACTCTAAAATGAGGATAGTACTAAGCTTTGAAATACCACCTCAAAGTGTGTGTTTCATCAACATTTTGACTTACATCCTCTTTGCTGAAAAGAGTTTTGATGATATCTAGAAGAGGAGCTATTAGAAATCCATACAATAAGCTGAGCTCAGCTTTTGTTTTGATTCTATTCCAGGTCATAAGCTTTTATTCTATCGATTTTTCTTAATTAGTTTTGGCTTCATCTTATGTGCATTGAAGACCATGTCAGTATTAATACTTAATGTCTTCCAGCACTCATGGTAGTCATTCTGTTAGTGCAGACTGGGAAGGCATGGCTGCCAAGGTTTAAATATCAGTAGATGCAAGTTCTATTTTATTTGAGTTCGGTGATGTGAGGACAGAAGTTCCATCACCTACCTGTACTGTTCCTTCTGGTAGGTCTGCTGGTAGTAACAAAATACAAATGCTATGTAACTCTTTTTTAATGGTGATGCTCCAAGAAAAGTGTGAAGAAACTACTTGCATTTTAGTAATAAAGTGTCAAAAAGTTGCAAATATCAACATCACAGACTCAGAAGGCAGAAGCTAATTTTAATAGTCTGAAAAGAGATTGAATCTAATAGAAAAAACCCAGTAGCTCATCTTTACTGGTAGTGTCTTCTTTAATGCAGTAGCAGAGCAGGTAAGGTGGTTTTTTTGCTTGATTTCTTTGGTGGATCTTGTTTTCCTTATTTTTTTTCCTCTTCCTCCCCCCC
>NW_008657846.1:3303-5255 GCF_000695815.1 Acanthisitta chloris | reverse complement strand
GAACGAGTCGCTGCATCCCCTGCACTTGGGATGTGACAGCCCTGCTCCGTGCCTGGACCCTCCACGGGTGTCCCCTGGGAGGGCTTTGGAAAACCCACTGGATGCTCCACGTGGGTCACTGGGGACTGTGCTGTTCACACCACCAGTGGTGCCAGGCACGTCCCTGTTCCCAAGCTCTCCTATCCCCCCACAGAGCTGTGCTGGGAGCAGCCATACCCTTCAGGACTGTCAGCGGATGATTAATGACCAACAAGTCCAGAACTGCCCCAATTTGGGTGTTTGACCTGGTGCTAAATGAGTTCAGCCCTAATTCTGCAGCCCCTTCACGTGGGCAGCTAGGGGATCTCATGGACCCGCGTGCCCATGCAGGGACGTCAGATCCCACCAAAGGATGCCAGGTCATGGCAGGGATGCTGGATGTGGGGTGACAGCCCCCAGTGAACCTACAGTGATGGGCAGTGCAAGAACCATCCTCTCAGCTTCCCCATCCCAGAGCTCCTTGGGACTCGGGGGGTCAGCGCCCGGCCAGGCCTTGGACCCACAGCCACATTCCTTTGTCCTGATTTTATTCGTTAGCAGCGTTTGGCCTGGACACAGAGACAGCTAATGAGGGACGGAGTTTATTGCAGTTTGATTTTTCTGTTAAAACAATACAATGAAATAAATGCACTTGGAAATCTGGTCTGTGTTTGTACATAGGAGATTTATGGCTCTGAAGGCTTCCAGAGAGACGCAGCTTTCATTCCCTTCCTTATTGGAACAGATCATGTTGCACAGTTTAAAGGGCTCTGGAGTTGTGATTTATTTGAAGGGAGAAATGAGGGAAATCCAACTATCTGTTCCCTGGCTCGGATCATCCAGTAACTCCCGGCCAAGGGGATGGATCTGCACCTCCTCCATGGATTTTTTATTTTTTCCCTCCTGTCGCTTACATTATCCTCTCTAAATATATCACCAAGCCAGGGCTGACTTCTGACCTGGGCTCCAGCACCTCAGTGAGGCTTCCCCAGCCCTTCCCGGAATCCCACAAATAAACCTCCCTCCTGGAGCCCTCTCCGAGCTCCTCCACACCAGTGACGGGACAGACCCTGCACGGGGCCAGCTGCTGCCTTGATCCAGAGCAGGGATCAAGGCAGGGATCCTGGGTTTACCTCTGGGATCGGGCGATAAATCCATGCCACCAGTCCCTGCTTCCTTTTGAGGGAGCTCTTTCCCCTCCCTCACTGTTCTCCCAGGCAGAGGAGAGCACAGAAGCTTGGGTCCAGGTCAGCATTTGTGCCTGGATGCCTTTTCCACTGATTTCTTAGCCCACCAGCCCCTGCCTTATTTCTGCAGCTCAGCCAGACCCACCAATGGGGGATGATGCTGTGGCTCCTGCATCCAAGCAGGACAATGCTCTATCCACTTCCCTCCCACCCTTGTTCAGGAAAAGTGTTTTTTACTCTTCTCTGAGGTTTTCTACTCCCCAGGGATGAAGCACCTTGATGGCTGTTGTGGGGACAACTGGACCACCACCATGATGGCTCAACACTCTGTGCTGCCGTGTTGCATCCCAGTTCTCCCACTTGTTCCCACCAGCAGGAGCAAGGCAAGATCATTCCCTGAGCCCAAAACAGCCTTTTGGCATTTGAAGGCAGGAACTCCCTGGGTTCTGCTGCAACTGCTGAATCTCCCTGGGCCTGGATACCCCTGGGACATTTGGGGATGACCATTTTGGGTCCTGCCAGCACCATCCATCCTTTGCTGTGCTGCATCAGGAGGCCCATGGGAAGAGAATCCCCTTCTCCATTGTAACCAGCTCACCGCAGGACAAGGAAGCAGTGATTGAGGTTTCCAGCCAGGGAGGACCTGGCTCTGATGGCTGCTCTCCTCCTCCTGCCCCAGCTCCATCCCAGCTCCATCCCACCTACGTCCCAGCTCTATCCCAACTCTGTCCCAGCTCCATCCCAGCT
>NW_008657846.1:0-3200 GCF_000695815.1 Acanthisitta chloris | reverse complement strand
GCTCCATCCCAGCTCCATCCCAGCTCCTCCAGCCCGTGTTTTTGGCGGGGTGCTCTCTCCCCCTGCACACAGACAGGCTCTGTTTGCCATTAGCTTCTCTCCCTCTGCCCTAGGAGCTGATCCCAGCGCTAATTCTCACGCATGTTTCGGGTAAATCTACTTTCTTTCCCGGGATGAATTGTGGTTTCCAAGCACCATTAATCATTTCCCTTTAGAAAACAGCGTCGGGGGGCTGGAAACACATTGCTCCTTTATTTACTGGGGGGATGACCTGGCAGACTGGCACTCGGCCACGGGGCTGGCGCCTGCGGGGCGACATGGGGAGCGGAGTGAGGCCTCGGGGTGAGCTCCCCTCTGCTGTGCCAGGAGTTGGCTCCCACTGGGATCACCTCCCCCAGGGACAACCCGCCCCCCCAGCTTCTGATCAAAAGCCCATGAAACAAGAGGATGGTGATGGAGAGGAAAACGCTGGAAATGCAGCAAGCTTTAACCCTTTCCCAAGAGGCTCCTGGCAGAAGGGAGCTTGTTCCCTGGGAGCTTGTTTGCCCCATGGAGAAGGCAGGAATGTCTCCCTGCTCTCTGCTTGCCTCACACACTGCTCACAATGCCTGGAGTGTGGAATCAGGAGCTTCAGCTCATCACCCATGATGGGGTCAGGTGGGTCTGGAGGCAAAGAAAACCCCTCCTGCCCTGTTGATGTGGGGAAGGGGCATTGAGAGCACGTGTGAGCAGTTCCCTCCTTTCCAGCTCTGGACTGTCAGGGGATGATTAATGGCCAACGCCACAGAACTCCCTGGATTGCCAAGTGCTGTATTGTTAGCGCTGACATGGAACGAGCCCGGACAGACTCGAACACAATTCTGCCCTGTAATCGGCAAATAACGTTTGATGGGCTGAGTTTGGGAAGTGTTTCCTCCAGCACAGCCTCTCTCCCACCCTCTTCCCTTCCAGAGTGGGGGCAGAGTGGGAATGGGCCCAGCCAAGCACTGCAGTCCTCAGCCCTGTCTCATTCCAGGGATTTCCCTTCCTGGGCTCGGCTGCTCCTTTAGGTCTCAGCTAGGGAGCAGCTGGGATGGGGATGGAGATGGTTTGGGAGGGGGATGGGGATGGGGATGGGAGTGGGGATGGGACGGGATGAGATGGGACAGGATGGAGATGGGATGGGGCTGGAGATGGGATAGGATGGGGATGGGAATGAGGCTGGGACAGGGATAGCAATGGGATGGAAATGGAGATGGAGACAGGAGGGGCTGGGGCAGGACTGGTGAGCCAGAGCTCTCTGCCCCACGGCTCCGGCTGCGCACGGAGGTAACCTTAAACGCCAAAGCAGGCACGGCGGGGACAGAGTTTTTCCAGCCCTATTCCCAGCTGTCAGGCAGTGATTAATGGCCAACAGCCTCGGAATTGCCTTTATTGCCAGCCCAGCATTGTTACTTGTGACAGCTAATGAGGTCAGACAGGTTTTACACAGCACTTTGCGCCGGCCCCGGCAGAGCAGCCCCACGGGGGTCAGAGCCCTGGGCAGGGAGACCCTCCCTGTTCCCCAGCAGGAGCCAAGAACTGTCCCATGGGCTGCCCATGGCAATCCTGAGGGCTGCCCACATCTCATCCCAGGTCCATCAACCACAGGGATGGGACCATGAGCACCCAGAGACCCTCAAATTGTCCCAATTAACTACAGAAACCCCCACGGGATATTTTCACAGGGGCAGGGGGGATGGGGCAGGGATGAAGAAGTTTTCAAGTGCTGGAGAGAAGTAGGTGCAATAAACCATTTATTCCTAGAAAAAAGCCTGAGCTGTTAAAATCCTAAGCACAGACACCACTGAATGTTCCTGGCCCCAGGTCCAGCAGTAATGATTTTTTGTGCTTTTTTTTTCTTTTTAGGATTATTACAAATAATATTTACCTTTGTGCTGGTTCACATCTTGATGCTGTTAAACACGTGGCTGCAGCTGGTTTCCCGTTCAGGGGAGTGATGTAGCGCTGGTGTTATGAAGCAAAACCTCTCCTGCGAGCCAGAACACCCCACATTTAAAAATCTATTACTTTTCAATATTCCATGGATGCATTTTGCTCCAGCTCAGAGCAATTTCCTAGTTTACCCTTATTAAACTGAGAGGGGCTGAGCAGAGGTTTGTGATTTATGAAACACATACTAGATTCATTAAAACCTTTAAAGATTTAATACATTTTATCAAGGCCTTAAATCTGGGCAAACGTCTTTAAAAAAACACCAACTACAGAGTGTTTTTCATCTCTGGCCCCTTTTGCTCTTATTTAAGAGCTGTAAAATTTGGATTGACAAATATCATGGATATTTCATTCCTTATTCTTAAACGGCCCTGAATCCTCCTGACAGGGTTGTTATATATAACCTCAGAGATCTATCAAGTGTAAAGATCAAATTATTCTCCTTTATGGATGTTTTATACATCTCTCACATGGTTTTTAAGTCCTTTTCAACAGTTATAGAGGTGCAGGATTCCAGTTTTCTCCTGGCCTGGCACTTTTCCTGATTGGTCTGCATAGGGAACCACAACATGAGGTCTGCTGATGGTCGAGGGGTGTGGGAGGTCTGTGATGTCTCCAGTGTGTGAGCAAATGGTCAGTGCTGGGGTGAACCCTTGGTGGGTGATAGGACAAAGAGTAACAGGTACAAATGGAAAGAGGGGGAATTTAGGCTGGATATTAGGAAGAAATTCTTCCCTGTGAGGGTGGTGAGACCCTGTCCCAGGTTGCCCAGGGAGGCTGTGGCTGTCCCAACCCTGGCAATGTTCATTCCAGGTTGGATGAGCCTTGAGCAACCTGCTCTGGTGGGAGGTGTCCCTGCCCAGGGTAAGGGGTCGAGACCAGATGATCTCCAAGCTCCATTCCAACCCCTTAACATGCTATGATACTATGACACTGTGAAACTCCTCCCTGTGAGAGTGGTGAGACACCAGCAGTGTTCAAGTCCAGGTCGGATGGGGCTTGGAGCAACCAGAGCTGGTGGAAGGTGTCCCTGCCCATAGCAGGGGGTGGAACGAGATGGGCTTTACGGTCCCACATCATTCCATGATTCCATAACCCACTGTACACGGGACACCCCTCCCTCTGGAGCACGGCGCGGGGACCGCGGGGGGCACAGAGCCTCTAGACCCCGCGGGTTCGGGGCTGCGGCGGGTCTCGAACCTGCGATCCTCAGCGCCGCGGCCGCC
>NW_008657845.1:316-553 GCF_000695815.1 Acanthisitta chloris | reverse complement strand
GCCAGTTCTCAGGAGGAAGCAGTGCACGGTCTGGGTGACGTCGGCCGCGTGCACCTGGTTGTGGTAAGGATTCCGGTATTTTCCGTATCCCGTCTCCAACGCTTCCAGCAACGACGTCAGGAAGGCCCCAGGGATCTGGGAATGGGCACAGGGATTTGCCAGCTGATCCAAAGTGGGGGAGACGGGCCAGGGAAGGGGTGGAGGGGGTTGGCACACACACCTTGAAGCGGCTGGGGT
>NW_008657845.1:0-264 GCF_000695815.1 Acanthisitta chloris | reverse complement strand
CGCAGGGAATGCTCCTCCGACGCGCGCTGCAGCGCGAACACGTCGAAGCACCACAGGTCCAGGCCCTGGGTATGGGCATGGGGGCAAGGGAGGTGTCTGCTGGGCACCAGCCATGCCCAGGGGTGGGCAAAGGATGGACAGGGATGCCCAGAGAGGCCCAGTGAAGCCCAGGGATGGATAGGGTGGGGAGAGATGGAAGGGGATGGGCAGAGATGGACAGGGATAGGCAGGAGGTGGTCAAGGGATGGGCAGAGATGGGCAGGG
>NW_008657844.1:0-2858 GCF_000695815.1 Acanthisitta chloris | reverse complement strand
AGGCATTAAGGTAGAATGAAACATATCACTCAGAATGTTAATTATTGTTATGTTAGTGTGTCTATATTTTCACAAAAACCAAAATTATTGCAGTGCCCCTTTGTAATATTTGTGACTTCTATGTATTTTCAAAACCTGATATTTTAGCTTTCTAAAATGCTCTCTGACTCATTTCTCTTTCTTTTCTATCCTGTTTTTTTGAAGTCCTTGATGACAAAGCATTATAGAAATTTATTTTCCAGGGATATTTTTTTCTTCTTGAACGTATTTTCTCTGGTACTTCTTTTTTCTAACAAGTAAAATTGGCATATAAGACCTTTTTCTGCAAATAAAATAAACTTTACATGAAAATTAAGTACTTAACGTTAATATATGCCAAATTTGTAAGTTTTGCATATAAAATTATACAGTGCTAATCTATGCTAATTTAGTATTAGTTCTGAATGTTCAATTAATCAATTATTCCCTCTAAAATGTTACTTACATGCTCATACTCTGCCTTTCGTGCAATGTATACAGAGAAGGTACAGACCTAAGATACTGTGTTAAATTGTAAACTTGAAAATTATTATTTTGTTTGATTTGGCAAAATAATTTTAACATTGTTGGATAATTAGGAACACACCTGTAATAATTCTGTATCACACTTTCAGTAGGATTTGAAATCTGCAATTTACAAGCTGCAGCAGATATTTTTACCACTTTAGATACATTAATGCCAAGTGGCTCTCTGAGAAGACTCTTAATCAACAAGGAGATGAACAGCTAAATCCAAGGTGCTGCTGGGAAGGGAGGATGACCTTGTTCTCTATCCTCCTTCCCTTTACCTTTCTAACAATATCAGAAAAAATGAGGCATTATTTTCAATGCATTTTTCACTTTTCCATGAATTGGAGGAGTGGTTCGCTTTCATTCTACTCTATTTTGTCTTTCATTCAAAAACATTGGAAGGGAACATACTTCCTCTGTTTGGGTATATGGTCTTACCCACCTTGTTGCAGCTGTTTTGAAAACTCCAAAGGAACCTACCATTGCTGCTGCAGTTCTGCTGTTGAAATCACAATTCTTTGTTCAGTGGTCAGTCTCTCAGGTGTTGTGATTTAACCCCAGGCAGAGCCAAGCCCCACACCAGAGGGGTGGGGAAGAGAATCATAAGCTAGAAAAATCCTAGGTTGAGATAAAGACAGTTAAATAGGGAAAGCAAAAGCTGCACACACAGCAAAGCAAAACAAGGAATTCATTCACTGCTTCCCACTGGCAGGTGTTCAGTGCCCCATCATGTGTAACAGTTACTTAGGAAGGCAGAAGCCATCACTGCAAATATCCCCCCTTCCTTCTTCTTCCCTGCACTTTATATACAGAGCATGATGTCATATGGTATGGAATATCCCTGTGGTCAGTTTGGGTCACCTGTCCCAGCTGTGTCTCCTCCCAACCTCCATGCACCCTCAACTTGCTTTGCAGCGTGATAGTATGAAAATCAGAAAGGCCTTGGCTCTGTGTAAGCTCTGCCCAGCAATAACAAAAACATCTCTGCATTATCAACCCTGTGTTCAGCACAAATCTAAAACATAGCCCCATCCTGGCTACTGTGGAGAAAATGAACTCTACCTCAGCCCGAACCAGCACATCTGAGTACTGTTTTCCTGAGGAATGCAAATTAATGCAGGAAGGTGGTAATTCCACTTTCTGTGGCATCAGTTCAGTTCATCATTGATTCATTATGCTGAAGTTTGCATAGTAGTCAGTATGACTCCTGTAATAGTAGGTCTGAGTCTGTCTCAAATAACATTTCCTAGAACAGTTTTCACTTAGGTTGCATAATTCCCTATGAAATGGCAGAGATCATCAGCAAATCTATTGTGTGGATGTATTAGAAATAATACCTATGTGCCAATATGAATTTATTTCTACTAATATTTTTTTTCCTTCAGAAATTAGTGAATGAGACATTCCAGAAGCTCTGGTTTACTCCAACTCCACACCATGACAAAGAAGCGATGACAAGGAAAATACTCAACATCACTGATGTGGTACGTTAAACAAATTTGAGTTGTGTGCAAAATTCAATTATGTTTTTAGTAGCTTCGAAATATTATCTGTATTTTTTTAATAACATAAATTAATTGTCAGGTGGGGTTTTTTCTATCTCCTGGCATGAAACGTATGCCAAAATTATTTATCTGATGAAACACACTTTAGGAAACTTTAAATGCTCACTGCTCTTCTCACACTGGTAACTGTGACCATGCTATATTCAGATTGCATAAAGTACTTGTTCAGTTAAACCACGACAAATTTCTATTACATTTAACATTCTCCAGGAATTGCTGGTAGCAGCATATAGTTAAGTCTAACTAAGAAGTTGTCTCTTACAAGAAATTTTTCCTCAGACAATTCATAATATTTATTTGGAAAGGTTAGTAGACTTTTTTAATAAATACAGGGTCCTGTTCTCACTCAGGGTAAACTCAAGTCTGTGTAATTGTATCGTGCCTTTTAGGAGCAGCAAATGAAATAGCATGCGTCTAAAATAAAAAAAGAACAACTTGTTTCAAATAAAAATGTTTTAATTTGTAGTGAAAATGTGTTGTATAAAACCACTGTGCTGAAAAGGTGTTTTAATATTAGTCATAGGAAGGCATAAATATCAGATAAAAGTACTTGCTTCATTACTTGCAACTGCAGTTTTAAGGTTCATTCTACTTCATATTATTTTTACAAAGCATTTTTCCAGGCTGGGAATTCAATTTGACACCAGCTTAATTCTTAGTTCTCCTGCCAATTCTACTTGGAAATACCTGTGTGACATATGATACCAGTGAAGGCTTGGTTTGTTTTCAGAAATATGTGTGTGT
>NW_008657843.1:0-1760 GCF_000695815.1 Acanthisitta chloris | reverse complement strand
GGGTCACCGTGTCCCCGGCACAGCTGCCGGCGGAGCACAGTGGGTGGTAGGGGGTGACAGTCCCTCTCGCCACTGCAGGTTCGGGTGCTCCTCTCCCTCCCGCCAAGAATCTGCCGCTGATGCTGGGACTCTCCCTCGTTCTGGGATTCTGGGCAGGAGTTTTCTAAGCCCCGTCAGATAAGAGGTGAGTTAGGGGTGAATCCTTCACTGCTCGTGGCTCTGCACGTGCTTATGTGCGGCTGCAAGAGGAATAAGGAGCTAAGTTTCTTGCTTGCCTTCACAGGGTAAATGTATCCAGACAACCACCAGGACCAACAACTTCCAATTTAATTCCCTGGCACTTCCAGCAGGGCACACCCTCAGTTAATACCTGCAGGCTGCATAGATCTGAACAAGCACCAGCAGTGCTGTGCTTTCCTGTCCTGAAAGCCCCTGAGTTCCAGGCAACTCTAGCAGTATGTGTGGTGAGACAAGGAAGGACATGGCTCGCCAAGACAAACAGGCTCAGGCTCAGGGAATTCGACAGAATTCCCAAAACTGCCCTAAATTACTGACTCATGCTCTTCCAGCATGACTGAGTCCCAGGGGGGGAAGATGCCTCTCACAAGTTTCAGGGTGACACTGGGATGCACTGCTGTGGAAGCTGGCACTGATGTACAGCCTGACCTTGACAAGGTCATCCCTTGTCAGGGTCACCTCAACTTCATCCTCTGCTCGAGGCAGAACAGCTCCAACAAGGGTTGGAGCAGGGACAGCTGATGCATACTGAATACCTAAAGTAATTAAAAGTGTTTGTCACCAGTGCTCCAGGAGTCTGCCATGAATGGTGCAGGTGGACATGTTCAGCCTTGACCTGCTGAGGAGACCAGGAAGCCTCACTCATCTCTGCTGGCCACAGTGCTTGGCTCGGCCAAGCACCAGCTCAGCCAAACACCAGCTCAGCTCTGGCCAAGCAGTGAGGCTGAGGCAGGAGGCCCTCATACAAATCCAAACTTCCCTCTGCAGGAGCAGCTCAGGGTCTCCCAGCCAGGCTGGGGCTTAGGGTACAGGGAGCAGGACATCCCCCCATCCGACTGTCCCAATTCCAACCCTTTCAGTGGGGCATTGCCGAGGCAGCAACCCCAGACCCATCCCAGCTGCTGCGGTGCCTCTCCCCAACCCTGTGCCTCATCTCAGGGGCTCGATAAACATCTGTTGCCATAGAGACTCGCTCGCTGCATCGGCTTCACCCAACGAGATGAAACAAGAGCCGCACGCTCGGAAAAACAGGAAGAAAATGTTTGGCTTGAAACACGCTGGGGTGGGGGTCAGGGCGGGGAGGCTCGGGGAGGCACCGAAAGGGGAGTGCAGCCAGCACTGCACACACCACTGAAACTGATACTAATGATAACAGTGCACAGAAACCTTCCCGGTGACCCTGCTGGTGACCTTGGGACGTTCCGTGCAGGTCAGCACACTCGTGCCCGTTTTACAGGCAGAGGCAGCCAGCTCCGTTGGGAATCCCACAGATCCGGGGGCAGAGCCTGCAGAGCTCAGAGCCCAGTGGTGCCGGGACATTAAAGATCCTCTCGGAACACACTGGACACGGTACTTCGCCCAGCTGCACTGCCAGTGCGGAGCATCCTCCGAACTCTGTGCCTCTGAGTACGCGGGACCTGGGGGACCCTCCTCGCTGCCGGAGACCCGATCCTGCTCCTACATCCCCCTCGCACACCCGGTACCCCGGTGTCCCGTGTAACGGCGCCACCCCGCCTTCTCGG
>NW_008657842.1:278-4014 GCF_000695815.1 Acanthisitta chloris | reverse complement strand
CTGACATCTGCTGGAAAAGTCACACAGAAAAGCACAAAGTTCAGAAGGTTCCTGAGAAGCATCAATGATAATTTCTTGTCACAGGTAGTGAAGGTTACCACAAGAAATGGTGTGTTGCTTGATCTTATACCAATATAGGTTGAGCACTGACCTGCTGAAGAGCAGTTCTGCAGAGAAGGACCTGGTGGACAATGTCCATGAGATGAGTCAACAGTGTTCCCTTGTAGATAAGAAGGCAAATGGAATTCTGGGATGTATTAAGAAGAGTACTGCCAGCAGGTAGAGGGAGGCTTATGAGAGGAAAGGCTTATGAGGAAAGGCTGAGGGAGTTGGGCCTGTTCAGTCTCAGGAAAGGACAACTGAGAGGACCTCATAATGTATTTAAGTACATGAACAGGAACTGCCAAGATGATGGAGCCAGACTCCTCTCAGCTGTGGAAACCAATAAAACAAGAGGTAATAAGCAAAAACTGATGCACAGGAAGTTCCACCTGAATACAAAGAAGAGCTTCTTTACTTTTTTTTACCAGATTGCCCAGAGAGATCTCTCTCACTGGTTGTATTCAAGAACTGCCTGAACACAATCCTGAGCCATGTGGCCTAGGATGGCACTGCTCAAGTAGGGAGGTTAGACCAGATGACCCACTGTGGTCTCTTCCAACCAAACTGATTCTGTGATTCTGTGACCAGAAAGACATGAGCTCTTGCCTTGATTTTCTAAGTGTAACATTGTATGCAGTGTTTGTAAACATCCTTAAAATAATTTTAGCCAGATCTCTAAACACAGAATGCTAAGATTAATACATCCATAATATTTGTATTGCTATATACAATATATAAAGTAAATAATGAAATATATATTATAAATAATAACACATATAGAAATAAATAACTAAAAATATATACAAATTTTAAAAAGTGGAAAATGGACATTGTGATCTTATGTTTGTGTAATTCACATACTTTTTCAGTTTCAAGATGATTCTATGCTGTTTCAGAATATTGCATAATAAACAACTGTAAAACCTGGGTATCAATTCCTGCAATCATCAGCGTAATGCTTATTATTCTCATGCTGATTGCTGATTTCATCATCTCATTTTTCTGGGCTTCCAACTGCACTGTGTTCATTTGAATATCCCTGAGGATTAGTGCTCAGGACACATCAGGTACTTTTGAACTGGACATTGATCAGCTGTGTCATGACAGTGAATGTGGCTGCTTTCATTAGTCTTCTAACATGGGATGCAAACGCTTCCCTAGGAAAATTAATCTGAAAACTACTGTGGTAAGTTGCATATGTCCCAAAAATACACACTGAAAAACTGTAGATGAATTGTGTGTTCAGTTTGTGATACTTTAGTCTTTACATACAGATATTGCAAAAATCCTAGAAAAATTATTCAAAGGCATGAATGGTTACTCATCCTGGGAAGGGGCTGCAGAAAGGGTTCAAAATGCTCAGGAATGAGCTAGAAAAATTATTCAAAGGCATGAATGATTACTCATCCTGGGAAGGGGCTGGAGAAAGGATTCAAAATGCTCAGGAATGACAGTGGTTGAGATCATGTCCTTTGCAACCACCGATTCCAGCTTGCTGAAAAAATTTTAAAAAACCAAACCAAATCGCTAAACTTGAAACCCTATAGTTCTGACCCTATAGTTATAGGCATGAGACATATCCTGTACATGCAGCTCAATATGATCAGCAGACCCGTTCAGCAGCTCTGAAAATCAGTTCCCTTCAGTGGTTCTGAAGATTCATATGGTTTTTTCAGTCCTTGTGTGGTGATTCTAAAGAAAATTTTGAAGAAGTTTTTGTCTTACCTGTCCTTAAATTGTTTGAATAAATATAATGAAAATGAAAAAATTTTAAATAAAAAAACCAGTGACACCTCCAAACCGTGTAGCCTGACCGAGAATTCCTGGAAATCTCACTTAAGAGATGTTTCTGAATGTTACTTTGTTGCTAGACAGGTTATTTCTTTCCTAGGCAAGACTGATTGATTTTTTTTTATTTCGGTCTATTTGCTAGTAAAAGCTGCATTTAGGTATTATTCTCATCATAGTGCCTTGGTCTGTAGTATACCCCAAACATCCAAACAATAAGGACTATCAAGAAAGTCAGAGACCAGGAGGAAGAGGAGGAGGACGCCATTTTTACAGATCACAGTACACAATGTAGTACTAGAACTCTGACAATCAGGATTTAATCAAATAAAAACTACAGCTGCAAAAATAAAAGAGTGGTAGAGGGGGGATGAACACAGCTCAGAGCAGAACCCATCCTAGAGCAAATGTCTAGCAGCCCTGCAGAACAAACTCCTGGTTAAGCTTAATAGCACAAGATTGTGGTTGCAATCAAATTTTAAAGTAAACAGCTTAAGCTGTTATGATGGGGGGGGTGGGGTGTAAAAGACCATCTAATAGCTTTTTCCAGTTCTTTAGAAAAATACAGAAAAAAAGCACCATTGAAAGGACTTGTTCAAGGGAATGAAATCATCTGTCATAATGCACATTAGGGATATGGAAATTTAGACAGCTAACAGTCCCATTAATTGTAAGGAGGAGGTACAGAGGGAGTGAGAGCACTGCTATGTCCATAGTGCCTGCATCACCTAAAGAGTTTCTGAGGAATGTTAGACATGATAGCACATGTTGCTCCCAGCAGAGTAAATATAAGGCACACAACTATCAACACTTAAAATGCCTGTTTCCTGTACTGGGATGGTGTGGATTCCAGACCTTTGCCTGATTGCTCCGTCATACCACAGCTATCCAGGATGTTGACTTTAATAAGAATACAGCTGTGATATCATCTATTAGAGTAAAAAAAAAAAAAAAGGGATGGAATGAAAATGTCCATTTTTGACTAGAAAAGGATAAATTTGAAAGTTTAAACCAGACGAAAAAACTGGTTGAAAACTGAACCAAGAAGTTAAATTACTCTGAATTTAATTAGAGACACTGAGATTTTTGATATGCAGAAGCTTTTAAATTTATCATGCTGATTTATAACAGGGCAAGAGATTTAAACAACTTTAAAAATTTAAAGGAGGACCAGAACTTGTTTTCCCTTGAGCACTTCAGGAAAGACCCAGAGACTGAAATAAATTTGGAACTATACAGCCAGAGAGTGGAAGAAGGCTTTTGACAACAGGCAGCTATATTTTGTGCAGGTCTTAATTTTATCTGTTGTTATATATAGAAATACATTCATATAGATAGTTCATACATTATATTTGCATGATGCTTTAAATATTATTTCATTAAAATGGCACTAAGTACAAGTAATTGTTGCATATAAAGAAACAGTCAGTCTCACCTCTGTGCCTAGCAACATCAAGGAGCAGATTCTCCTGGAAGCTATGCTTAGGTACATGAAAAGTACAGAGGTGATTGGTAATAACCAACATGGTTTTACCAAGGGCAAGTCATGCCTGACGAATATGGTGGCCTTCTGTGACGGGGCCACAGAATTTGTAGATGGGGCAGAGCAACTGATATCATCTACCTGGTCTTAATGCGAAGAGTTTGACACTGTCCCACATGGCATCCTTGTTTCTAAACTGGAAAGACATGGATTTGGTGGGTGGACCACTCGGTGATAAAGAACTAGCAGGATGGTTGCAGGCAGAGAGTTCTGGTCAGCGGCTCATTGGAGGCCAGTGATGAGTGGTGTCCTTCAGGGATCAGTGCTAGGGCTGATACTGTTCAACATCTTTATCATCTACAT
>NW_008657842.1:0-208 GCF_000695815.1 Acanthisitta chloris | reverse complement strand
ATTCAGAGGGACCTTGACAGGCTTGAGAGGTGGAACAATGCAAACCTCATGAAGTTCAATAAAATGAAGTGCAAGGTCCTACATCTGGGACATGGCAATCCCAGGCACACCTACAAGTTGGGTGGGGAAGTAACTGAGTCCAGCAGTGAGGAGAAAGACAGGAATGACAGTGGATGAGAAGTGCAGTGTGCGCTAGCAGCCCAGAAAG
>NW_008657841.1:3386-9671 GCF_000695815.1 Acanthisitta chloris | reverse complement strand
CCCATCCTGGCTAAAACCAGGACATGTACACAAGTTCTGCAGTATTTTCTGTTAGAAAACCTAAAACATCTATACATATAAAGGTACAAATATTCTACTGAGGATATTTGATGCCCTCAATAATACTATGCTCTCATTATTTTCAGACTTGTGATCCTTTTGTGAAGACCATATTATGAGAGGTAACTGAAGGAAGATACTTTGGATTATTAACCTTTTAAACAGGAACATGCTCAAACTGTATTCCTGGAAAAAAAATGAACTCTTGAGACAAATATTAACTAATATGTTATATTATTTGACATCTCCATCTGTCAACTACCATGTTATTCCACAAATGGTATTTACACAAGATGTTGGAGGACTTTAAGCCAAGTGAAGTCTAGTTAAGACTAATTGAATATGATACCCAAAATGAAACAGACTGTCCACACAGAGACAGTAAGTAGTTTGGACACATTTGGACAGATGGAGTTTGTATGAGTACAGGATGTGATGGTTTGAGTATTGGGGTGAGGGGAGGGGTATTAATTCCCAGATACTAATAGTTGATCATGAACAACACAAGTTATCTGAGCAGTGATCATATTCTGAAAAGTGATCATATTGTGTTTCAGATCTTGAAACACAAGATTCTGTACACTAACAACTGGATTTATGTTTGGTTTTGTTCTTTTAAAAAAAGGTTTCACAGTTTTATAAATCTTTCAGTTCTATAGAAAGAATACATTCTTGAATGGCTCATGGTGGTTTATATTTTTATTTAAATGTAATATTTTTAGCCCAGATTTAATGAAAACTCCAAGTCTTATGGACGGATAGTCATACATGTCTGATACTTACTCACAAACCCTTTAATGTGCTTTTGGCCAGCATTTACCCCTGCAGACAGAGTCAGTAAGAGTTTTATACAGTCCTTCAATGATGAATGAACCTTACATGTTTCTCTGCAAAGTTTCCATTTCAAAGATGCAAAATAGAAAGTGAGATATGTTGAAAGCTGGAATTATTTTCTGGAACACAGTAAAACCATCGAGCATTGAAAACTATAGAAATTGTTTTGCAAACTGTGTTCCTTTTGTAAGTCTACAATTACTCTGTTTAACATGATATGTTTATAAGTCAGTTGCAGCATAAGCACATCATTCCTTATGTGTGGAAATCTGCCAATTGAAATACAGACTACTGTTGGCAGCAAAACTACTGCACACTAAAGACAGAAATTTGTCAGCTTAAACAGTGCTGTAGCCTGTGACCTTGACATCTAATTTATACTCTGCCAGGCATATTAGATTTCATAGGCAAAGTGTGTATGTAGACCACCTGGCTTCATATGGCACTTTACATCAGCTCCATCTCTTAAAAGACAGGTATTTTGCGCTTAAATGGCAACAAAAAAATCGTAATTGTAGTTTGTATTACCTTTTAATGTGTGTTGGGGAATGACGAATTCGCTTTTTTATTTCTGAGAAGACTGAAGGAAGGGCATTTCTGAAAATCGTTGACTGTATAGGCACTTTCTAGCATCACAAAGGAATACCCTATTGTTGCTCAAGAAAAGTGTAACAGAAACCTCCATGTTCCTCTGTCCTTCAGACTGAAATCACATGTGATTATTGCTATTACTTTTGTCTTTCCTGGACTCCTGAGAAGAGATTAAATTAATTCAGCCCTGTCATGTTTTTTGGGACTACAGGTTGCTACTCATACAGACAGAAAAGCTGTCAAACTGTCTAATTATTTTCAAGATGTTGGATTCCTAATGGATTTTATTGAGATTTGTAAACCTAGTCAGTCTTTCTCAGTTGAGAGTGCTATTAGTAATCTCTAATTTAGAAACAAGGCAGATTTGGATGCTGCCATGATTGGGAATGAGAGGCTGAAAAGAACAGCCCTCCCATGCTGGCTTTTCTTCTCCGAGCAGTTCATTAGCTAAACAAGTGAGATATTGAGATAAAAAAAGCAGTTATCAATCCAGGCAATTTTAACTAGATAGTTAGAACATACCAAAGATTCAAGCAAATGAAACAAGATCGTCAAGTCTCTTTTGAGAATTTAAAATTTATTTGGTGAGCCTAGACATGGAGAAGCAATGGAAAAAGGACATTTTCCTTCTGATGAAGATGACCAAATATCTTGCCTGTGGAAACATTCATTCGCTTCTCTCCTTTCCTCTCAGATTCTTAATCATCTAAGGAATCATAATAAAGGAAATTTTTATTCCTAACATATGTAATAAGCTTATAGTAAATACATATAGGACAATTTTCTGGATGTTTTTTGTGCTTATTCCAGGACTGCTGCAAAGAGCACATACTACTAGTTATGAGTGAACAACCTCATTTTACACTGAAAATATTGTACAGAAAGTGCAGTAACAAGAAAACTGCAGTTTGAGATAAAAGAAGAAATTCAGCAGTGAGATGCTAGTGATTTGTCATTTGATCTAACCTTCACACTACAGTTGCTTTGTTTGTCATGACTCAGTTGCTGTTTAAGTCATAATGGATGGCTAAAAGCTATTTAAGTGGGAGCGAAAAGCCAACCATTAAAACAGCATTTTGAGGAATAGAAGGGGAGCTGTGCTGATGACCTGTGTCTGAATCTGCTATGTGGAAGGAATCTTTCATGACAAAACAACTGTGGATATTTACTGAATATTAATTTTGTCTTCACCTAACCAGCTAAGCAAAGCTAACGGGGACTTACTATTGTTCCTCTGCTTGAAAAAAAAAAAGTAGATTAATTATGCCTTTTCCTGAAATGTCTCTCAAGCTATTTGCCATGTGACCTATTCACCATATAAATGTGAGGTTCAATATTTCAACATTTTAATAATATATGAAGGATAAAGGCTAGAATGTTCAGATTCTTTATGCTGAGTCGGATTTACACAGTAGTTTCAGACCTTCCCTCACTTAGGATCTGTCACTTAGGCAAGAAATTGACAAAATCGTTTCTATTCATATCTTACAGTCCTGTTTGCCAAACTGCATGGTATCTGTGGGTTGGCAGATAACTGTTGTCTAGGCATATGCTTATCCCATGCCTGCACCCATTTTCTGTAGGATCCTGGTCTTTTTAAAGACATAAACAGCTCTTTCCAAGTGCTTTACATTACTTCAGAGATGTCCAGGAAAAATGCCACCAGATCTGCCTTGAACTGATGCAAAGCACACTGTTTGCACCAGTTTAAGTGATAACCTCAATTTTTTTTCTCTTGCCATAGCAAAAAAATTACTTTGTCATGTAAGCTGGTGTCACAGGGACCTCCTTCGGTGCAGCATCCCAGCAGAACCAATCTTCAGTACAAAATTTTATGAAAATCAGCCTTCAAGGACAGAAATATTTACTCTCAAGTTTAGTGCTTTAAATCATTTGCAGACCTCACTACGTAAGATACATAAGTGAGCATGACCTAACCAAGTCAGCACAAGTTAATTAACAAATTAATGAATTATTTGTGAAAAAAGGTTACTGCTAGAATTTCCTTATCTGACTGTCTGGAGCCTCCCTGTATGAACCAACCCACATGCTACCGCTTTTTATTGCAATGTACTTCAGTCCTGCTTATCTGACAGGAAGTGGTGAAGAATGGACTGCACATCCTAGAGGTATATAAACTCTGTAACTCTACAATGGCTATAGTAATAAACTGCTCCTGCTCTGACCTCAACTAAATTGGATTCCTATTATTTCTGTGTCTATAGGATGATAGAAAATTCTCTTTTAAAATCAGTCCATATTTTATAAAGGCCATGTTTTACCACTTTCCTCAGGCAAAACTCCCGAAAAGGTTTAATGAACATTTAGCCTGAAGACTACGAACCATAGATGTCCAATCAATTTCTTATAATGATGCTAGTTTTGTAGGAATAAATAAATGGCTGTGTAAGAATCTAATGTAAGCTATAAAATATCAGTCTATCTGTCTTCAGTTCCCAAAGAATTATGCTGTGATTCAAAACAATTCCATCTTCAGAAAATCTTAGTTTCTGCCAGGAGATATGGATACTGTTTTATTTGTCTCTTGCAGGCATTGCGGGGTGAAAAACTGTGACATCTCAATTCTGTATTATTTTACTTTTTGTGTCTAGTTGTCTGTAAGTAGTCATTTCTTTAAAGAAAAAGAAGACAGTCTCCACTGTCATAGTCTTATTAATCTTCCCTGTTTACTGAAAGTTTGGTTTTGGATAGTTAAGGATAGTTAAAGGTTGCAGTTCTGTTGCTTTGCCTTTCCTCTAACTTTTCTATTTTTAGTAAGAGAGAAGGAGGCTAAATCTAACCTAGTGTTTGTGAAACACTCATACAGCCCAATGGGAATTACATACTTCCAGAAAAGCATCTGTGGCCTGGTAATAACTGGGATTGTCTTCTAACATGCAGCATGCTTCCTTCCTGAGTGAATCCTTAAGCCAGAGTTGTCAGTCAAGAGTATTTCAGCCCCTGTGGGAAAACCTGATTTCCCAGCACTAATGCAGCCCTATCCAGCAACTCTAAAAATTTCCATTCACTGAACAGTAGCAAAGCTCCATTATTTTCCTCTTTGTTGTCATTATAAAAATGTAGCTCACATATGGTGTGGGAGGGAAATGCTACAGAGTGCACTTAGAGGACATATATTGTTGAATTAGAATTGCCACTAAAAGTACATTTTAAAAGTCAGTGAAAACAGAGTAAACCTCTGTCTACTAATGCATTAGATACTGATCTGGTCTGATTCACACATATGCATCATAATAGTCACAAGTGTGGATAAAAGACTCTTTTTTTAAATATGAATTCCTTTTTCTCTGTTACTGCAATTTATCAAGATGTTTTTTCTGGTCTTTTGTTGTAGCTCCAGCATCCAGCCTCTACCCTCGACTACCAAGATTTTTCAAGTGCTATACTCAAGCTGTAGATTTCTAAGGTTTATTTTGTCAGTCTCATCTTCCTATGTGGACTGCAATTTGGTACACAACCAAGCAGATATCAACTTTCAATAAGACATTATTCTGGTTCCTGTTCTTCCTACACAGTCATGTACTCAGAACTGGATCACTACTATTGAAGAGACCAGCATCTGAACTCTTTTTGTATTCTGTTTCTTTTTTTTTAAAATTTGATGCAAAATTTAGGCAATGTTTTCAAAAATTCATTTTTACCAAAACGAACTAACAATACTTTCTAGGATACTCCATAGGGCTGCTATTTCTGTGGATGAGAACAGCAAGTAGAATAAGAATGCACCACTAAAAATGTAAAGTCCTTTAAATACTCAGATATATCAGCTGTATTTTTAGACAGTTTCCTCTGAAGATTTTAAATACAAAACAAAGCTTTCCTTGGTTAAGGCATTGTCCTTGAATATGAAAGAGATGTGGCTTTGCTCTTGACATTGACCTGCAGTACCTGAAAAATATGCTGTAGTCAACATAAAGAATTGTTTGACTTGAGATAGAGATTACAGATAGAAAACATCTCTGAACAATTTTATTTCATGTATTGCTCTTTGATTTTTTGTGATTTTTTTTTTAGTATCTCTTGATAATGCTTAGAATGATGGAAGGCGTCGCTTCATATAAGCAAATGCCTAAACTACCTACTTTTCTCTCTTCTCCTCACACAGTTTCTGAGGAATGACAGGTATCTATCAAGTCTCTGTGTGAAGGCCAAACAATTCTTGGTTCCCTAAATCTCACTCCGCCTCATGTCGTGTACTGCTCCCAGTTATTCTGAACACTGAATTCAGGCAATAGAAGTCACCCTGCCCTATTGAGTGCTGCTTAAAGTGATGCCTTGACTGTATCCATTCACCCTCTAAATCAACTGAGGAGTCAGAAACTATTCCTAGTGATGGGCTCTTTGCTATTCTGAAAGGCAAGCTTCATATGTTCAGAAAGGCACTTCACGAAATGTATGGTGTGTTCCTTTTACTGGGTATGCTACCATGGTAGTTCCTGTCACGACCTATTTGTGAGGCTAAATCCTCTCCAAAGTACCTGTTGTTGAGTTCATGGAACAGAGGATGAAAAAAAAAATCTGTGAGCACACATCAGTCATGCAAAAGGCAGAGTCTAATACTATGAAAGACGAACTGATTAGGCAAAACAAGCCACAGCAAATGAAAACCTACAAAAGAATTCAGCCCAAGAACACTCTGGTGCTGCTTCCAAAAATATTTATCATTAATTTTAAAAGATCCTCAAAAGCCTTAGAGCTGTTATGTGGGTAGCCTTGAAATATTTTATCTCCCTTGGAAAAAGGAGAAAAAGCAGCACCCAAGCATCTAATAGGTCCTCA
>NW_008657841.1:0-3348 GCF_000695815.1 Acanthisitta chloris | reverse complement strand
TTCCTGACAACTTCACCACAATCAGTACAAAGAAGAGGGAAATTGGAGGATGTTGCCTATCAACAGAGTAACAGGGCATAATATCATGTAGTTAAACACACTACAAAAACCCATCAGTTTAAAGACAAGAGGACTGCTGCCTGACCATCAGTGACTGACACCACACAAAGTGGTTGTTGGTTGTGATGAGGAACTTTCTCTCCGCATTTGATATTAGCAAATTTAGTAAGGGTGGTTAGCAGTTAAGTAATTTGGTAGGGCTCTTTTTAAAATGTAATTATTTAGGCAAGTAATACTATGAAGTTTCAGGGGCTGGGTGTGGATGGGTGTGTTTCTCTGTTCACTAAGTACCCAAATAATGTAGCTTGCAGAACAGAGCTAGGGCTTGCTTCTGGTAGTCTGTTTATGGGCCACTGGCAGTTATAACCCAATGCATGGGTTCACCTCCATCCCTGCTTCTTCTTCTGAGACTCTGATCCAAACTTGAAAAGAGTCTCAACATTGTTCCTCTGTGTAAACAGTGAGGCATGAAAAAGGGATGCTAGCTGTTGCTGGCATCTGATTTTTTTGCCACATTGGCTGCTTGTGGTTTTACTGCATAACCACCACAACAAGGATGCATGCAACAGAGCCAAGGTCAAAAATCGATACAGTAGTGAAGACACTCAAGGGTAGGTGGGTGCCTCATTGAGAACCCCCCTCGCCCCTGAAATCCACCCAGCACATGTCTGGTTACATAACTAGAAGGCAGGACTGTGCTCTGGTGTTAATAAGCATGGCAAAATTGCCAGGACCGATTGGAAGAAAGAGGTGGAAAATTATAGAGATGGGGTGGGCCAAAATAATAAACAGTGAGTGGATCAATTTTTCACTGGAAGCTTCCCCCACCAAATGATGATTGGACCTGCAGGACACTGCAGGACTCTGTGGTGGTAACTTTTCTTTTGCAAACTCTCTGCTTATCTGCTTATCTTTCCCATTTCTAAACTATTCCTATCCTGTCTCTTTCTAGGATTCATTTTCTCCTGTTGTCAATAAATGCAGCACTTAAAGTGACACTGACCTTGTTTGCCCCACAGGAATCGCCATAACCTCCCCCCACACCCCTCCCCACCACTAATTCAAGAACAGGACATCTTATTGGTGTCAGAAGTGGGATTCCCCTGGCAAAGGTGTCACTTGTTACCTCAAAACCTTGAGGTGCGACCTCTTGGGATAGATCTATCAGGTGTGACTTGTGGGGTTTTATAATGCTGTGACCTACCCCCAAGAAAAAAGCACACAATTTGGAATGAAAGATCCCAGAATGGACTAAAGTAAGGTGTTGTTTGCATTTTTTGAAAAGTGTAATGCCCAGCCTGCAGTGGCTGGTCAAAATTGGGCGTGGGACAACTGGTTCAATTTGCATAGTATCATTGACCAAACTGTGGTTTTACAAAAGGATTTTAAACTAAAGGAGGGAAAAGGAAAAGCTACAATTTGTGCTGTGCTGAGAGGTGCACTGGTGGCTGCAGTGCGTGACCAAACCAAACACCAAAATCAAGAAAGTCAGACTATAGACTAGCTCCAAAGCTTGCTTAAATCGTTATAAGAATGGGTAGAGGATTTTTAAAAAAAAAACCTGGATGAAGAGAAAACCCAATCTATGTCTTTGCAACAGGCTTTAAGAGAGGAATTACTGGGCAAATATGATACTCAGGCAGAAGTTGCTGTGCATTCAGAGGACCTAGGTGTGAATTTAACCACTTTACCCTCAGGCAGAGTTAGAGGAGACAAAATTGAAAGCTGCTAACCCCTCGCTGTGTGCAACTGTTGGTTAAGGCCAAATACGTAAATGATGATGATTCCAACTCTACCCTGCAAATTATAACTACAGAGATACCTTTTACGGTTACTGAATTGGTGAAATTAAAAAAAGATTTTGGGCACAACCTGAAAGAGTCAGAGATAGAATATGTGTGGCAAGTCTCCTTGACAGAGGGAGATCAAATATTGTTAAGTGAAAAGCAGGCAGAAGCGTACGGGGGCCTTGGAGGGTTTTTATCAACTGTTGATGATCGACTGTGGTTGCTGACTCAGCAAGCTGCTTACTGGACTGGGGGATGAAGGATGGGTGTGTATCATAAGGCTTACCAAATATTTAAAATGAGTTATTTGTGCAGTTTGGGAGCTTAGTTAGGAAATCCAAAGCTCCCCGCCACCCAGAAGGGTTGCAGTTGTAAAATATATGGCTTTGAAGTCAGAAAATGATATTCTTAAAACATCATTGCTTTTTGAGAAGGAGACACAGGAGAAACTGGAAGAATGAGTAGATGTTCTTTTAAATAAAAATGAGCAGTTAAAAAACCTACTGGCCGCAGCTGAAAGATGGGAGAAAGAGCTGCAGGAAAATTTAGGGGAAATAACCTGATACAATCTTACATGAACCACCCTCCAATTTGGTCCAGCAAACCCACACGGTGTTACATTGTGAAAATGTCTTAGAGAGGAAGCTCAAGTCCACCCCAGCACTCGTGGAAGCTCTCCCTGCAATTAAAACTGAAACTGCTGATGAGAGGGTTGAAAAAGCCCGCACTATTCCCTGGTCCCCTACAAAGTTGGGTGAATTTCAGGAAGGGTATTCCAGACAACCAGGAGAATCAGCTTCCCGTATGGGCGGACATAGAATCTTGCTGAATGAGGAAGAGGCAGATGGATTTTGGGGACCTCGTGTATTTTTGGCTGCTACCCTGCGTGGTTCTGGCTACTCACTGACTGCCTGAGTCACTTGTTTTCTGAAGGTGTTGACCCATAGAATGGGGGAGAGTCTACTATTGTCAGACTGCAGAACCCCTGGATCTGGCAGCCTCTATGCAGGGAGTGGCTATGTGTTTGGACAATGCATGGGAGACATCGATTAAGACAATCTCCAATAATAGCTCCCATTGTTCTGGCCAGACTACTTCCTTTCCTTTATGGTCTTTAGGCCTAAGATTATTGTCAGGGGCTGGTAAAGTCTAGCTCAAAACATCCAGTTTGGAAATCGGTGGGGGGGCACAGGTCGAGCTCTGTATAGGTGGGGGCGGCTGCTCCCCCCAGCCCCTTGAGCCTTTGCAGGTAACTGCTGGTCTGCACTGAAATGGCCTCGGTGAGCACATGGCTCTGATGTGAGCCCTGAGATGGTGGTGGCCGACCACGTGACCTTGGTGCAAGCCTCGAGATGATGCCAAAGCTTCTGGCTCTGCCTAAAGCACAGGTGCAAGTGTGAGCTCGTGCTGGGATGGGCCCTGGGCAAAGGGAACAGATAAAAGGAGAGTGAGACGAGTGCCACATGGCACGTCTCACTGCCCTGGGTTGGAAGCTCATGAG
>NW_008657840.1:0-15554 GCF_000695815.1 Acanthisitta chloris | reverse complement strand
CCATCCTTCTGAGGCACCCTGCATCCATGGCCCAACCAGTGTGCACTTCTGCCTGAAGGGAGGGCAAAGAGAATCCTGAGCACTGGGAGAGCCCTTTTTCCTGAATCCTACCAGTAGGACAGCTCATCCCAAGCATTCAATGACCAGTGTGCACCGAGGACACATGATCTTTCACCAGTAACTGCTTTAAAAACCCGTGAACAATCACGCAAACAAACAGCTCGCCACACTCCCACACACAACGCGCCTGTTATTAGAAACATCTCTCGGTACAAACCATGAACTCTCCCCCATATAAAGCATTTCTGCATGTTCACCACTCTAGCCACACACTTCAGAGGAGGATGGAGGTTATACATCACAACATTAATGTGCGGGATGAGCTCCAAACAAAGCACAACACACATTTTTCCATGAGCAATCCCAATCCTCAAAGCAGGATCAGGAATGACTAGCCCAGTCATGGCAGCATTTGTTGAGTGCTTTGAATTGCTGCAGGGTATGTCTGCCTTCAAGGTCTCCTCCCCCAGTCTGTCACATAAGGCTGCAGCCCCTTCCTACGAGCCACGTGTGCAGCAGAACTCATGCAGTCACTATAAACTTGGTGGTGACGAGCCTGGCGTGGAGGCCACAGGCAAACTAACTAGTGTCTCCTCTGCAGTAGCAGTGAGGGACAGAGCCAGAGGCCACACGGCCAAGAATCACAAGTGAGGCTGTGGGAAGCCTGGCACAAGGGGCTTTTCAAGACCCTTATGCCTTAATACAGGTGAACCTTCAACAGCAGTCTTTGTGGACCCTTCTTCATGGAATTACTCCAGGGGCTCCAAGTGTAAGCAACAGAGATATTCAAATCAAATGACCCAGGGACTCACAAATGCTCAGACTTGCAAGTACCTATTATGGATTGTTTAGCTTAACAGGCCTTCATGCCAGCAGCACATGGCTCCTACACAACAGTCACAGGGCACAGATAGTCAGTGGCTAACTCACGGCAGGAAGAAGCATGAACGAGAAGCAGAATTGCCTTTACACACGGAACCCCCTGCTACCCCTGCAGAGGGCTTTGGTCACGAAGGATTTCACCCATTCGTAATCCCAGATCTACAAAACCAACCTGCTGCCCTCACTGAGTGCCCAGGTCGGACCAGACTCCACGGAGCAGGGTGGCAGGGACGGTGCTCTGCGTGTCTGGTGCCAGACTCCTCTGGGCTCTCCTTATTGCCCTGGTCTGACAACTCTGCATGTCTTCAGACGTGTTTGCAACAGCCTGTTTATATTCATCACCACGCACAGCTCGGTGCTTGCCAGTGTTTACAAACTGATGTTGGCTAGGTTGCAAAAAAACAAGATGGATGTGAGGATAAGAAGAATCATGGGAATTTAAGTTTCACTCCAAGCCTCAAAACTCCATCTTCTTGCAGTTGGATGCCACAACACACAGAGCGTAAAGCCCCAGGACTTTGCACAGCAGTGGCAGTGCATCTGGGGCAGTATGATTAAAGAGCCCAGTGCTTGTTTGGTTGTAGTGACATGCAGCTGAAACTACTTTGGCTGTGGAAAGTCAGCACTCACTGCACAATGGTTGTGGATATACAAGACAACTATATAAACCCACTGCAGTATCTTGTGAGCAGCCTCATGCAGACCCTCAAGCAAGATGCTGGCCACACACACTTGTGCTCTGCCAGCAGTGAGTGGGGCATGCAGCACCACGAGGCAGCACAGCCACAAAAAATGGCTATTATTATGCTGGCACTCAGCAATGCTCTCACAAAAGGACAAAAAACCCAAGCTTTTTCAGTCTGATAGATTTCTTCTGAGAACATTGTGCTATGGTTCTCTTATCAATTTGAAAACTCTACTGAAGAGTTTTGAGCTTTTCAGATTGTGAAATACTTTAGAAGCCACAGCAGCCAGGCACTATGCAGATAAACAACCTCAGTACAACAGCAGCTGCAGAAAGGCAGTAAACATGCATTTTGGCCTTCTGCAGCTAAACATGGAAAGACAAAAAACAGGAAAGCATCCCTGATTAGGGCGATTTATAGCCTAAAATAAACGTGAAGATTGATGAAGAACACGAGACCAAGAGAAACCATTCTTTCCATTTCATCAGTTTTGTAATCAGTTTGGAACGAGAGAGGAGAAGAACTTAAGAGATTAGGGGAAAGTCATTCTTCATTCCCCATGGGTCTGATCCAGAGCTTATTGAAGTCAATGAAATGAATCCCACTCCAGCTCCACTGGATTTTTTTCAATCGGTCACAGGAGATGATTACTAAAGTGGCTGTGCAAGAGGGATCAAGTTTGTTTCAGCAAAATATATTTAATCAGCATTTTCCTTTAAAGAATGACAGACACCACGGGGCAGTAAAACCCCAACACATCTAGCCTCAGCACTCAAAGGTGAAGTGCTGTGAACAGCATCAATTGAAGAAGACGTTTGTTTTCAATGTGTTTTCCACCCGTTACTGCCAGCATACCCAGGATGACTAGAGGTGGTAATAGAAAATAGTGTTGCTCTGCTCCTCCTCTCCAGCCCAGTGAACCTGCATGTTTGAACGTGCACTGTGTGCAGTCAAGCTCATTGTTTCCTCAAACTTTTGGTAGCTCTTTCATAACAGTGAGGAGAACCTGCAAATGTGAAAAACTGATAGCATATGACAAAACCGGGAGAATCCACACACAGATTTGACTGAAACTGCTCTTAATTCATCATTTACAGTTGTTTGGCTTATGAGTCAATGATGACTCTTTAAGTTGGAGTTTCCCCTGAAATTCTGCCTTTACAAGCAAGTTTTTTTCAGGCCTCTGTCCAGAAGGGGAAAACTAATGATTCTTGGAACCATTACTATCTTTTGGGCCACGTGGTGGTTTTTTTTTTCCTGATAGGAACTTCCTGAACAAAAGGCCCTAGTCAAGAAGAGTGCTGGTTTCTCAGCTTCCATTGTGGTGAAATGGAATGTTCTTCCTTAAGAAAACAAGCCCACAAAAACATAAGCAGAAGAATCCCCCAGAGCCACAGTGCATGCAGTGAAGCAGTGTTGAGCAGCCCCATCCAGGTGACTTCACTGGGCGAGGAGCTGTCTGCGCTCTGAAGCTCCTCTACAAACACTCCTGTCTTTAGCCTCTCCAAGACTGAACTCACCTCTTAATGTCTGTTTCATCAGTGAACTTTGCTAACCTGCCTACAAACCGAAAGGAAGTCAGCCAGCAGACAGGAAGCTAAACCCTGCAGTTCCTAAGCTCTGTACGATGCAGAGGAGCAGCTGACTGATCAAAAGGATCAGGAAATTATGTTCACGTGGGCGAAGGGGAAACCTGTGGGGCTGACACTTCCAGGGCAGTGCCATAGAACATCACCACACCAGTGCCATGCTGAGGCAGGGATTAGACTAAATCTGCAAGCAGAATCACAGTCTCTGCACCAGGGAGAGAAGGCCTCTGGAGAGATACTGCTCTCTCCCTTCTGTGAGCTACTTTTGAAGGTTTTGGATAGAGATGTAGAAGTGGGACATGTCCCGTGGCCCCTGTCACAAAGATATTTTGGCAGAGTGCTCAGACAGGCTAACCACCCCTTCACTAAGGAGTTAGAGTCTTTGGATTCTCACACCTTAACCCCGAGTTTGTAAAAGCCCTCAGCAAAGCCATGGACAATTTACGTGGTTAAGGAGCAGTATGTTGAATTCTTGTCTTAGCAGGTCATCATTAACCAAGAATCAGGCTATTGCAGCTTCTGTCACTGCTGACTGCTGTAAATCAAACTACCCAGATGAGGCTTTGTCGCTCATCTCACATCAGTGTGCTAGACAAACGTCAGTCTCATTGTTGCCTCCATCATACTTCACATGAATCCACCTACAGATGAATACAAGTCAACTTTTCAATTTCCTTAATTCTCAAGAAATTAGGTAGAATCACTTTATCAATTCAGATAATTTGGACAATTTTGTTATTTTGGAGAATATTGATCCTCGTTGGATGGCTGGAACAGATGCTCTTCCAGATATGTTCAGCCATACTACAGAGATATGTTAGGTTGCTATTGCTGTACTAACAGACACGTTCAAATCTTTATAACCTAAAGAGCCCATAACGAACATGGAGCACAAATCACCTCCCATATCTGTACTCAAAACAGGTCTTAGAAATAGTGATCTTTATGGAAGTAAACCTTTTAATTAGGCCTATCTCAAGAATGTATCTTTCAGCTATTAAAAAAACCCACAAAAAACAGTCCATGTTCTGTTCAAATTCCAAAGTCAGTACTGACTCCTGCTGCTATCGTTGGTCTCATGTTTCATCTCATCTAAAAAAATAGCTAACACAGCTGTTTTCTCGAGGCAGGTCACGTGCACACTTACTCCACTGTCAGTGTGCCTGATCCCTACCCACACTGCCCTGAACTCCTCATCCTGCGCATTCTAAACACATCTCTCCTGATGCAGCATCCCAAACTATTGCTACACCACAGAGAAGAACAGAAGCTCACAAATACCTCAAAGTCAAGGATTCTTCGAGCCCACATGTCCTCTGCTCTGAAGTCTCAGTAGTGGCGTAAGGCGAGTGCTCGGATCCCATGTGAGTCTGAGCTGCCACTTCATACTGCCCTCCTGGGAACCCATGTTACAGCTCCTCCCTCAACAGCAAGGGAACTGATCCTGTTTTTAGGGAAGGATGACTTGCAAAAGGAGCAGACCGGTGGAGCATTGATGGGTTTATTATTGCTTTAACACAGTGGGTTTCTTTCCCCCTGACCTTTTCCAGCTCTTACCTAGAAATCCCCGACTAGAAACTATGAGAAGGAGGTCCTGAGCAGGCAGTAAATTTCAACTTCTTCAACTGGCTTTGGCATCACCTGTGCCATTCACAACCCATTCTACTTGGCCATACTCACAGCAGGCATTGCACTAGAAGGTAACATCATCATTTTGCTATGTTTCCACTCTTTTTGTTGAAAGACAGAAGTAGCTCCTCCCGAACAGTGCAGCTAAGGACAGGCAGCAGGACTTTTAAGAACCCCCAAGAAAGTCAAGGAGACCAGAAACATTTCAAGTCAGAAGTCTATTTGCTGTTAATTCCTGGCTTTTTCATTCTATAGAGTGCTGTACATACGTAGTGTTGAAGCAAACAGTCTATTTTATTTCTACTCAGTGCTACCACGTTTGCCAAATGTACCGTTGAATCAGAGGGTTACTATTCAGCTCTGCATTAATGCTAGACTGGCCTGCACAATAATTTTTACACTGGGGCAGGAACCACAAATGATTAGGGCTGAAGTAGTTGTCACCCACGAATGACAGGTCTTTGGAGCTCGCAAGCCTGTTTCAGTTGTTGTGGAGATTTCTGGAAGACTTTTCACCCGTTCAACCAAGAATCCAAAATAATGGTACATTTGTGTATTCTGTGTGTCTGTTTTTTGTCAGTGTATTTGCACACATTTACTTTTCCAGGGCAGGCTATTCTGGAGAGACAGCAGTCATTTGAGAAGGGTGAACTGAAGTGCAAACTGACCAATACATTAAAGCAGCAGAAGCTGCAGATGAGCCAAATTCCTACAGAAGCAAAGACATTAGAGAGAAATAAAAAGAGCTAAAAAATTGCAGCGATACAGCCAATCAGTCTTACGTATTTTACGTTATTTTAATTTCATCTCCTTAAGTATTTTTGCAAGAACACCCAACCTGCTTGGCCAGGAGGACAAGGAAGGGAAAAGCAAACCTACTGGATTGGGAGTAGATGCTCTGTGCAAGGATTATTCTCTAGCCATGTCCCTCTACAAGATAACCCACAAAGCTGCAGAACTGTTCTCTTGGGAAGACAGCACTCCCAAAGCAGGTGACCAAGAATACTTCTGCTGTAGCTTTTAATCTGCAATACTCCTGCCAGCAGAGCTCCATAACTGAGCTTCCACGCTGTCCTGGTCTGGTCTGTCTGCTCTGATATTTTTAATTTGGAAAGTGATTTCTAAATCAGAAACACAGTGGAGAAAAAAGACATGCCATCAGTCTCCATGGCCTATTTGAACTTCGTACTAGTCTGAAGAACACTGACTTGCCAATAGGATTCCAAGAAAGTATGGAGGCTGCTTTATTTTTAAATTTGCTTGGGAATATACTTTTCAGCTGCTACACAGGAAACAGCCCATCCACTTAAATTGCTTCCCTGAGACCAGATTTGAGGTATTTTATGAAGTCTAATATTAATTATGCAAGATCAGGAAACTATCTGGGTTTCTTTGAGATCCCACAGATGGGCACATAAAGGACAAACAAAATAAGTGCTGCAAGAGACAAACATAAACATGCCTGCAAATACAATTGTTCACCCTGCCTTAAATTACAAAACAGCATTTTTCACATGGCTGGAGTCTTAGGTCATAACAAGTGTCAGTGGAGAAGAATTCAGAGAGGGGAGGATGCAGTATGCTAGCAATACATCTGGTAGGACCTGGCTTGGGAAGTGACTTTTCTCAGAGAAAAGGCTTTAATAATAAGCAAGTGTATCAGATTTCTGCAAACACACTGTTAAGGTCGGCAGAGCAGCTGGCAGCAAGGCGAGTGCTGTGACCTGCTCCTGAACCCCTCAAACTCATTTCCTGTCAAACATCAGACCCAAGAGGACAACCAAAAAGCTGTTAAGCTCTTTTCTAGAAGGCTCTGAGATTAGAATTCCAGTAATGGCTAAAATTCCTTTCCAGTTGTCCTGAACTGGCCACTTCCAGTGCTGAGGACTGCTGTGCCGTATGGCAGCACTGTGCTCCTTGGGGAGAAGGAAGAGAGAGCGGGGGCGGAAGAAGTGAGGCCACGGAAAACAGGATCCAGCTTTTCCGACAGCAAACAGCAGAGTCCTGTGTGCCATTCATTTAAATAAATCAGTGCTACCTGCAGTAGACCCAAGCCGTCGGTGAGAATTGCCTGGCTGGTCCTGGAGAGCCTGGAAGCCATGTGCCTGTGCAGGAGCCCTGCAGAGCCAGCCACCCCTCCCAGCACCCAGCACGGAACCGCCACTGCTCACCTGGGAGGGCTCCAAGGGAACTGCTCGTTGCCACATCAGCCCCTGCAAGCACTAACAGTGGGCAGAGCAGAAGATGTGCAGAGCTGGGCACTTTTCCAAAGGCAAGCACCCAACAGTCAAGATGCTTATTCCAGTACATGAAACATACAACAGGACAAATTTTGTGGAAGCAACTTGTAAGTTCTCAAGTAATACTACTTGAGATTTTCCTCTGTCCCAAACTAGATCCAACAGTTCAGAACACCTAAATAAAAAAGCCTGTCAAGCAAATCTATCCATTTGCTTTTGCGTGGAACTTTCCCAGTTTCCTGCACCAAATCTGCAAGGGAGTCCAAGTTCCCAAGGAGCTACAGCATCAGACCAGACTTGGCAAGACCATTCTGGAGCCAAATGCTTCCATCCTATGCCCTACCTGTGGCCAGAAAAGTGTAGTACAACACCAGAAGAGATCCCCTTCCATTCCATCTTAAGCAACCATAAGTATTTCTCTTTTTCTCCTCAAGTTTATTCAGCCACCATCAACCTTTCTGTCAGCACCACCACCTCTACAACAAAGAAAACAAAATTACGATGAAGTTTTGGTTGCCTCCCTTTCATAGTTAAGAGGCAGCAAGGATCTGGAAACAAATCTGACAAACCTTCATTTAGTGTATCTCAGTAGCAATCTTTAATTTTATCTGCCTTTCCGATCATGTTTTCATAAGCTGAACAATATATCTAAATATATAGCAGACTATTTGTATTAAGATGTAAATCCAATAATAAAGAAAAATGTTAAGGAAAACAAGAGAAGTAAACTTGCAGCAAATTAATCAAAACATTTACTTTCCATGTGGATGAAAACATGAATAAATCATTATGGACAGATGCTTGTGATTGTGTTTTTGTTTCTCTGTTATTCTGTCTATTATTGGCCAGAGGCTTATATCCACCTCTGGAAACGAGTCAGCTTCCGATAAAAAGCACTTCACAGCAGGTGTACAAACTGAGCAAATTCTACCGTCAACAAAAAGTTAATATTTGGCAGGATATTTGGATTTTGGGTCTGTTTCCTCGAGTCAGTTCATTAATACAAAGTTTAACTGCCTGCCTTCCCTATCCCAGAAATAGCAAACAAACTCCCCTTTCCCTGCAAATCACACAGCTCCTAATCACTGGTTTGTGCCCCAGAGACTCCACCGCCGCACACAAATCACAGCGGCCACCACACGATCCTTCACGGCAGGAAAGCTGGAGAAGGCTTCAGTGGGATTAGATGCATTTTCCAGATTTACTGCTGAAAGCCCTGGGAAGCCTCGGGACACACAGACAAGCTAACGTTCCAGCTCAGAGTCTGACTCGGGCAGCACAGCTGAGCAGTGACTGACCTGCAGCCAGCATGCAAAAATGCATGGCTAAACACAGAGCAAATAAACGAGGAAAATGCCACCCTCAGAGAACAAGGCTTGAGCTCCTCCAGACAAACCACAGCCTAACAAGATCGGCTCCCTCACCAGGGGCACAGCCAGACTCTGCTTTCCCCTCACAAGCTTGCTTTCCTGAGAGCAAATGTTCTGTTCCACGAATCAAGGAGGGATTCATCCGCGTTAATGCAGTCTGATGAACACCTACAGACACTAACAGTGAACCTCCAGAGGCTCCAACCTCTCCTTCTCTCCAGTATTTATTATAGGCCTTACAACTGGTGTCTGCTCTTTCCAAACATTTGGGTCTGAATTTGAACTACACAGGTTCTTCCCTTTGAAGCCACAGATGTTTTCAGGAGTATTCCTGAACTTTGAAAAAGCTTGGATCCAACTGGGGCACATTTTTAACATTCACTTGACTGAGATCAAATAAACGCAATTGTAATCTCTCTTGAACAGAAAAAAATTCTTATAAGTAGAAGTTTTTACCTAGGCCAGTTTGAAGAAGTGCACAAGGACAGAGATTTATAACCAAATCCTCTAGTGTGTAGTGAAAACTATGCTCTCAGGATACTAATCATAGAGCATTGAGAGGCCTAGGACTCTAGACAAAAACAAGTTTTTCTTTCACCTATATAAATCATTCTGTAGCACCAGACCAAAAACTAATCTTGACAGTGCCAGGTCTTACTGACCTCAGTCCAGGACAGCAGTAAATACATGTCTACCCTAATCAAGTTCCATTTGAGCTAACAAGTTAAAAACACGCTTACTGCTGTTTCGAATGAGAACATTTGCATTTTCATTTATTCTAGGTCCCTGCGGAGAGTTAAAAACAATTCCAAATCCATTATCAAAGTATAAATAAATCGGGGCAGAAGAACACACACTTCCCCGTGCTGATACGGTCAAGGCATTTATGCTCAATAAACCACAAGATCCTATCTGAGGTTTACCCTTGAGGAAAGCAACCAGAACAGAGCTAGAAGTAACCTCAGCACTGCAGCTGCGTTTCAGAATGTTCCTGAAAATCACCACGCTGTGCTAGGGAAGTTTGTTGAGAAGACACCACACACACTGTGTAAAGTGGGACCAACTCATATGATCAGTCCTTCTCAGACATGAATGTGCCTAGACAGGTGAGCCCCGAACGAGTGGCAGCGTGGAACCGTGCACTGATCAAAACCAGCCAAGACAGTACTTGAAGACTGTACACATGCCTAGGTAGTCCTGTACCAACACGATTAATCTGACATCCTTTTTCACTACTTTGCCTCCAAAGAAAAGTAACACTCGAGGAGGCACAGCCAGGCACGTTAAAGTTGGCTTTAATGCAAGCACTGGAGTATTGTGCAGGAACAGCTTTGCAGCTTGCTGGATTACTCTGGAAACCTCTTCTGGAATACAGACAGATTTAAAGAGAGATGGTACGTCTTAAGGTTTTGCTTGTTCTGGCTGATCCCCACAGGAAAGAACCACACAAAGCTAAGTGAAAATAGGAATATATGCAGGATGAGTGAAGAGGTTGCCTCACTGTCAGAAGCAGGAGGAAGGAAGCAGAGCTTGGCTGTGCTCCTGCCCTTCCTGCTTCGGGGAGCAGTAGGTGCCAGCTGCCCACAGACCTGAGCAAGGGACTAACACTGCCTCTGTCACAACACTAAGGGAGTCAGTGTGGATCACCACTGAGAAGGAGGAAGCTACAGCCAATCACATATCCCAGCAAGCAACACAGTTCATCAAATGAGGTGAATAAAAGAGGCAAAAAGAGGACAAGGTTAGAACACTGTAAAAGCCAATGACTATTTCCACATTGGAGAGTTTACAATAATAGTTCCTCAACAAACTGAAAACAAGAAACTGAATTAGCTTCACATGGTCTGCTCCTAAATAAACTGCACTGTGGAAGATTTCACAAGGCACTGCTCAAGCATAAATATCCATACTCAGTACAACAATAAATTTAATCTTTGGGGGTGGAAGATGGAGAGGGGAGAGACACCACCCCCCATGTCCAGACAAGGTTAGATCAGCATTATTTAGTAGCAGTGAGAGCTAAACTCAGTTTAGCTAATGAAACATGACCTCAGGTATGTCCCAGGCCACACGAGTGTGCAAAGTCTTTCGAAAACAGACTAGGTTCACGTGGTCACTTGTTTTCTCTCTGCCCTCCTCCCCACTGCCCACATTTGAAGTAAGCTCTATAGTGGCATTGGCATTTTGGAATCCAGTCTTACAGACACCTCAGATTTTGGCATAAAAACAAGTAGGTGCCATCCAGAATAAGATATCTGGGAAACCTGAGCAAGTTAAATAGGAATTGGAGTCCTCATACAACCTATTGTTTTAGGAATTCAAAAGGTAGAAATCAGGATTAGTGGTTTCTCTTGAACAGCATGCTGTGAGTTTCACTCACTTGTATCAGAGTTATACTGTGTTTGAATATTAGTTTCTGAAGGACACTGTCTTCCTAAATGAATCCTAGGACTATACCGTATGTTTCTTAATGCTTTTGAGAGCGCTCCTAGACATGACTTCAGATTGCTAGACTCTCACAAAACTAACCTCTCAAACCTTTTGGCATTTGACTTCCCATCTCAACAGTGTTTGTTACACGCAAGGACAGGGTAGCAAAACAAAACCTTCCACAGTATTTAAAGAAAACGGTTCTCTTCCAAAGAGTAAGAGATTGGTTGCAAATCAAATATTGCAGCACTTTCATAAATGCTCCATAGGAGAGATAATAATAACAGCAAAAGGAATTTTTAAGGTCAAGAGTGCCTCTCTAATAAGATTCCTAAAGACAGAAAACCCCACACCAATGAAAACAAGCAAAAAAGACACCCAAATCCCTCTCATCCAAACACTCATCTCCTAATAATGCGCAAGGTCAGATTTGCAGTCCAGAAGCTGTTCCAGGAAGGTGATTCTACCCCTTTTCTCTATTGTTGTGAGACCCCACCTTGAGTACTGCATCCAGCTCTGGGGTCCCCAGCGTAAGTAGGACATGGACCTGCTGGACCAAGTCCAGATGAGGCCGAGGTGATGATCAGAGGGCTGGAACTCTTCACCTATGAAGACAGGCTGAGAGAGCTGTGGCTGTTCAGCCTGGAAAAAAGAAGGCTCCAGAGAGACCTTACAGCAGCCGTCCTGCACCTGGAGCGACTGCAAGAGTTGGAGAGGGACTTTTTACAAGGCCATGTGGTGAGACGACAAGGGAGGATGGCTTCAGGCTGAAGGAGGGTCGGGTTAGATTCGATATCAGGAAGAAATTCTTCACTGTGAGGACAGTGGGACACTGAAGGTTGCCCAGAGGAGCTGTGGCTGCCCCACCCCTGGCAGTGTTCAAGGCCAGGTTGGATGGGCCTTTGAGCAACCTGCTCTGGTGAAAGGTGTCCCTGTCTGTGGCAGAGGGGTTGGAACCAGGTGATCCTTAAGCTCCCAACACAAACCATTCTAGGATTCTTTCCAATGAACAGAGCCACAGGCCCTTCAGAAGGAATGTATTTAACTTTATCCAGAGTTAAAAGGAAGATGTGCTACTGTTTTTACATTCTAAATAGTGGATATTCAAATGGAAAAAATGTAAATTAAATAAATGCTTCCAGCATACAGACCACAGATGCCAAAGACACAGAAGCATTTTTGTGGTGTCTTGATTTAGCAATTTTATCTGTGACACACTGTAACGATAGTCTAGAAAACTTAAAGAGCACCCTAGGACTGACCAGACAGAGAGCAGTGCAGGATATGCACTGCAAGCCATACGAAATGCAATGTAAATACATTTCCAATGCAAACCATATGAAAAATCTCCATCTGAAGGGTCTGAGGCAGAGAAATACTGGCAACACTGAGCTTGAAAGTATTACACGTCTCGCTCCCACAGTCAAAACGTTGCTGGCAAACCGTGTTGGCAGCCAGGCCAGAGCAGGACACATGTCACACTGCATGGCCCTTCAAACTAATGCAAACAGTAACAGACAGCCCTGCTTAAGTTTCTCTTCAGCTGTAGATAATTCTGCCCACTCTAAAGCACAAAGCGCTGCCCTGCACATCCCTACAGGAACAGGTTCCTATCCTATGCACTGGGACAACCTCCATTTTCTAATACTAGAGCTGCCCACCTTAAAATGCTCAGCGACACCGAGTTCAATACTAACACCCCGCGATACTCTTTCTGGGAGGTCAGCAGAGCTGGATGCCTCCTTTGAGTGCCTGTGCACACATACAGCTCGAGGAGAAAGAGGAAGAATGAGAGGTCTGCAGGCAGTTGCAGTGCTACAATATCACTGGCATCAGGGAGACGTGGTGGGATAGCTCACAGAACTGGAGTGCTGTGATGGATGGAGACTCTCTGGGGATGGCAGGCCAGGAAGATGGAGAGAGGAAGTTGCCCCTTGTGCATGAAGCTGTCCTCGAGACCTGCAGTGAGCCAGGTGACTGCCTGTGTGCCAGGACGAGCAGGAGACGACACGGGCCGTGCTGCTGCCTGCTACAGACCACAGGGACAGGCAGGAGGAGGCAAAGCTTCCTTCAGACAGCTCTAAGAAGCCTCACATTGAGCACAGCACAGGTAACCAACCTGAGCAAGACCTCAAGGTCACTCCTCTGGCCACACATTCAGCTTTGAGTGCATTTTACAGACAACCAGAACACACCGCAGTGAGGCACTAACCAGTTTTTGTAATTACTGCATTACTGAACCAACTGACTCTGCAATAAAATAATTCCTGCATCATACATTCATCTTGGTGACTACTTGTGACAAACTCTCTCTCACCATTTCTTTTGTGAAATCATAAATCCACAGAATTAAAAGCAATTTATGGTGTCACTTTCAAACCCATCTGAAGTTTCCCTTCATCCCATGGTTATTAACATGTATTATTTTTGTTCTTTCTCCAAAACACAGTGTTTTGGAAATCGTGATGGTAAATCCAGAGAGGACAGAAGCATGGTTCCAAAGCATGCTGCTGAAAGAAAAGCATTTCATAACAGCAAATCTGGGTTTGCACGCGACCAGAGCTGAAACTCAGTTTAACAGATATGATAACCTTCACGAGGGATGGAGCCTCTGCTTTGCTGAACTCAGGGTGAGCTTTGCCAAACAGCTAAGCAGGCCATAATTTCACCTCCTGACAAAGAATTCACGAATAACAGTAAAAAACCAAAGGAACTAAGAATAGCCCTTTTGCTGGTCCCACATCTACGACAGCTGTTCCGCTGTGTGTTTTCCTGAGCTTTGCTACCTAGGACAGCAGAGAAATAGGCCTGTCAAACAACGTGCCAAGAAAACTATGAGCTCCAAGTATTTTTATTGCTGACAATACTCTTCAGGAAGTTAGCTAGCTATAAGTCAAACTAAGTGTTGTAATATCCAATATGTGCTGTTTATATTCACGCAATCACAGAAACATTCTAGTTGGCTACATCATCACGAGCTGAGCAACTGATCCCTCCCGAGAGTTACCTACACCCAAAGAACTGCAGCAAAGTTCCACCTCGTTTAACATGGTTGGCTGATCTGAAGTTACAACCATTCAAACACAGTAGCCGAGAGATCTTTAGAAAGTGTTTTAAGATTATGTACTCATCCTACTGCACAGAGAAAGAGAGCTGACTTCGGGTTTCATCCCATTCCATGCCCACCAAACCAGCCAGCTATGTGGAACTCCCCCACAGCATTCACCTGCAACTTACAGAACTTCTCCAGTTAGCCACATCCTAAGTCATATCCTGGTTTCTAGCACGAGCTGTTCGGATGGGCAACATCATGTCCAAAGATTTTTCCTCAAATGTGCATGAAATGCAAAGCATGCAAGTAATACTACTCCCTTGATCAGAATAGAGGACTAGCTTTTCTCTTCTGAGCACAGGAGATTTGTTCATAATGGCTACAGAATTGGAAAAAAATCTTTTCTCCAATAGCAGAAGTGTGAAAATTTTTCAGCTAAAACATTAGGCATAGTTAACAGCAGGAAAAAGCTGAGTACCCCTCAGAGCTTTCTGACACACTGTAATGCAAAATGAGTCAAAAATCCTTGGTTGAGAGGTGCAAATGTTTGCATCTGTGAACAGTCAGTCTGACTTCAGTGCCTCATGCAGCAATTACTTACACATGCTTTTAAAGCAAATTACAACATCAAAATATTCTCTATCACATTAACAGAATGTCCAAACTTTCTTTTATTCTACATAACTTTGACACATTCAGCATATGTGCAGATTCGGTATTTTACTTTTCTGTGGAAGAAATCCACTGAGATGATGAGGTATTTCTGATCTACACTAAATCCTTTGGGGAATTGGGATTGGATACAGAAAAGCTCTATAGCAATGCAGAAATTAGAAGCTGAAGGTGGGTTAGCTGTACTCATCTTCTCCAACTTGTGTAACTTTAATTTGCTTATTCTGAAGCACTTTTTTTTTCCACAGAGGCACACATAGAACCATACTGTGTACTCATGAGTAAACAACAGCTGCAGCCACCTCCTGTCTAGTTTCTATTTGTATAGCACATTAGCAGCTTTTGCTAGGACTCGGCAAAGCTCTAGGTGTTACCACTTCAAGGAAAACACCTCTGAATTCACCTCAAAGTTGACAGGGATGAGCTCGAGCAGGATGCAGCATCAACTCTGCACAAGATGCATTGTGAGAGAAGGGGCAGCACAGCCTGAACACTGCCCACCAAGCCATGCAGGTGGGCTCAGAACGACGACGTGAATAGCATGTACAAACTTCCCTCCATCACTTGGACCATGGTGTTTCAGCCTCACACCACACCCTGCAGAGCTTCCTATGGAGCAAGCTGAAGATGACATGCTAAATGGCACACAAAAAGATCACCAGGAAATTTCTCATTTCAGATGGTAGGTCCTTTAACACAAGAAGCACCTCTGAATGTCTTTCCAACATAGGGTTCAGACAAACCTGCCAGAGCAGAACACACCACGTCCCTGAACCAAGAGTGCTGCACACAACTGTTACTACTCTGAAGCACCTCGTACTTGAGCAGCTCCCAGAGGACAGGAATCCCCTGAACCACACCAATCACTTCTCTCCAAGCTCTGACAGGAATCCCCTGAACCACAGCACGACACCAACACTTCTCTCCAAGCTCCGACAGGAATT
>NW_008657839.1:12753-48894 GCF_000695815.1 Acanthisitta chloris | reverse complement strand
TTGATGATCTTTGAGGTCTCATCCAACTCAGATGATTCTATGAGTTTATTTGTGTGACTTCCTAAATAGCTCTTCCCTTTCTTGACCCCCAAATTAGGTTTTCCCTGTATTTTAACTATCTAGTGTCTGTAGGATTGTTGTGTTTTTCTTAATGGGGTATTAAGGACAAAAATTGCCTCTACCCTGAGGATTTCTCCTGGGGAAAGGGGACCTGGGAAGGGTCAGCAGCACCCTTCAGAGCAAAGGAAGACTTCCAAGTCTTTTAAGGCCATGCTCCTTTCCCTCCTGTAGTCTGCCTGGGATAGAAAAAGGATGGAAAAAAGCATGCTGGAGTCCAGCCAGTTCTCAAAATGCATGCATTTGTACCTATGCAAGTAAGTGGTAATACAGACCTCCTGGGAAAAGACCACCAGCTGCAACTGCTTACTGCTGCAACGGACAGAGATAATTAAAATTGTGCAGACAGTATCATTACCACTCATTGACCTTTAAAAGGTTCTGATGCTAGACTGCTGCTCAAGCTCACTTTTTATAGTCTTTCTGGACCTTTACAAGGGTCTCATGAAATTCACAGACATTCTTCCAGACAAGAGGGAATGCAGAACATTTCTCTCCTTGCTTCAATAATTGTTCATTTTTGTTCACCTTTGCAGGCCTCCTCAGTTCTCCACATTTTATTAACTACACTGCTCAGTTCTTTTAACTCTGCTACAAAATAAAAACATTTCACAGTATTATTGAAACCATGCATGTAGGGTGCGATCACACAAGTCTCCAGCATGAAATGGTGATCACTGTAGGTCTGGAACCAGAGGACGACTTACTTTCTTTGGGTTTTACTGTGTGTGTAACACAGCTACCACCTCCATGGCAGAAGAGAGCAGGACTCCAGGGCAGATGCTCAGGGTGGCATGAAAGCCTGCTGGGATGTGAAACACAGCAAATATTCAGCAGGTTTGTTTTTCAGATTGAATGTTTTTACCCGCTGAGAAGAGTTAATCACATCTACATAGGGTAGAGCAGTTGTCCCCATGCAGGTCAGACCCACTCTTGCATAGAGGGCTGTGCTGGCCCCCAAAGCAAACTGTACCCACCTGCTGCCTCTGACAGTCACACAGTTCCTACAGGAATGGCTCATCACAGGCCTGTCTGATTACTTCAGTTAAAATTCACTGAGTCCATCGAGCAGCTTAAATTGCAGGTCTTTGCCAATCAATTTCTTTTTGGTGGACAGGGATAGAGGAGATCTTGTCCGAATAATTCAGCAAGATTGTCTGAAGGGACAGTATTTGTAGTGCAGCAGCCTCTTCTTGTGGATCTTCTAGCACAGCTGGAACTGTAAGGGAGATATCCTCAGCTCTATACTCTTCCAGTTGCAAATCATCTTAAAGGTATCATCACTCTAGCTTCTTGTGAAAATCTCCCAGCAAGGCTGATGATGGATGGAAGTAGAATGTTTTAGTGCAAAGTTAGCTGCCTGCATGTAGACATGTGGCTTAATACATGCAACAGATTAGAAGATTCTCCCCTGATCTTCTGAGCTACACCGTGGAAAGCAAATGTCTAATGAAAGGACAGTGATAAACAGCTGGGACCATACACACATCAGCCTACACAGCTGAATCTGGAAAAGGATGTCTGCCTATAATGTATGCTTAGACATTATTACAGAGATGTGTCAACAATTTAGGCTTGTATTTGTTTTAAATACGAAGGTTAAAATTCACCCCCTCTATACTAACACTGGCAGAAACCCTTTGTAGGTCAGGCTTCACACTGCTTAAGGTGCAGGCACTCAGAGGATTAAGCACTGCCTATTTGTACAGCACTTTGAACAGGCATCTTGCTGTAAGTACCAAGTGTTATTTTTGTTTGAAACAGCCAGGTGTGTCTTGAAGGTTCACAGGGTTTGCAAGTGGAAAGGGGGAAAGGACAGGGCAAACCTCAGCTGCAGTACAGTGAACTTGCAGCCCATCCTGGGCTCTGCCTTCCCTGCTGCAGACCAGTCCAGAGGAGGGAGAGGAAACAGCACCATAAGGGATGACTGATGACAGGGGAAAGCATTTCCTGTCCTCAGTAAGAGGATCAAGTGCCGATAAGCAGACTCCAGGGGATAGGAAGATAGATTTACTCCTCCCTTTGCCCACAGGGGCTTCTCATGGTGGCTTTGGGCCCCTCTTTGACTGTGCTGTGATGACAGGGCACAGCTGAGACCCCATTAACATAATTCCTGCTTCAAAACATTGGTACTGGCCAGTTCCACTGACCAGAGACAGATGAGCAGCTCTGAAGGGGGTGAGGCTCCTGAGCCTCTATGCAAGTCTGCATCTACCTCACCAAAGCAGTGAGGATTTGTGGAACTGAATGACTGGAAGTAAAATATTCCAGATAGGAACCATAAGTATGTGTGGTAGGCATGAAGGCACAGAGCCCAAACGTCATTAAGGTAGTTTTTATATTTTGAAAAGTAATATTAAAAAACACTGGAAAATGCAAGATAAACATAACAGTTGCTTCTACAAGTTTTAACCTTGTATTGCTTGGCCATTTTGACATATAAATTATTGCTTACTAGCTCATATAAATACACAACACAATAATATGTACAGAGGCAAAGAAGCATGAAATATGCAAAGGAAAACATTGGCAACATTGATTCTGGTAAATCAGATTATTTCATACATACCAGGTCTCATAATGGTGGATAACTACTAGCTGTAGTCCCTGAGAAGTTAGGTAAATACCTTGATCTGGGGTTTTCTAGTTTATACTTTTAATGCAAGCTGACAGCATTATGGCACTCAGAGAGAAAAAACAGGCAGGTGTTCTTACCTCAGATCATTGACTTCATCCCAGTGTTAACAGTGTATAAGATGACAATAAATAGGCTATGCAAATAAATATTACTCTGCTGAAATGTTTGGTATTTACATCTTTCTTTGTAGTTTTACAGCAGCACGTGTCTTATTATTTCAGATAACACCCTTCTTTTTGCCACTGTTATGCAAATGAAATTTATTGCTATCCAAGTTGGTGCTGGAATCAAAAAGCTGTCATAAAAACATCTAAATTTATTGCAACAAAATCCCACATCAAAGAGGTATAAAGTGACCCAGCTTGTTCCTTTGTTCTAATTACTCCTTCTAGCTACTAAATAAATATATGCAGAGTATTTAAACCCAGATGTGATTGTGATAAACTGAATTTACAAGATTTATAGATTTTTAATCTATATAACCTAATTGTACTATTGAAGGATGTAAAAAAAATAAAATAAAATCACCCAGTATCACCAGCGCTGGACCCTGGCAGAGGCTGTACAGTCTTGCACTTCTCTTCTTCTACAGGGTTTACTTCTAGTTCTTCACCCAACCACCACACCTTCAAACTGCTTGCCAGTCTGCAGTAAAGCTCTGCAATACTTCACCTGTTGAATGAAGACTCTGATGGGCCTTTTTTTAATTAGACATATTAGCTACAGGTTTGGGCCTTTCCTTTATGGTAACAGTTACAAAGTCCATACTTTCAACGTGAAGTTGGTGCAGCCATGTTGGACCCCCAGACCAGAAATTTATATCCAAGTTACACAGGCCACTCTAAAAATTAGTTTGTAAAGTTATAACTAGTAGCCTAATTAGCCACAACACAGATAACAAGGTTAATGGTGGCTATGTGCCTTCAAACTGATTTTAAGCCAGCTGCAAGGGGTAGACAACACGTGATTTGATGTGAAATTACAGTGATGCAGATAGCCAACACCTCTGCTGGCTCAAAGCCTATTGGTATGAGTTAACCCACCCCTACAGTTCATTTTGAACTGACATAGTGAGGAGCCTTCAAGGTAGCTCTAGCAGGCTTTCAAATCAAAGCCTGAGCACAGTCACCTCTTTCTTTTCTTTTTTTTTTTTTTTTCCTTCTCCTTTATTTTTGTCTCCCTGTCTTTCACTCTTCTCTGGCACTGCTGCTGCTTCATCAGTGGTAACTACCAAAACTATCACAGAGCCAACTGCAGTGAACTGAGAAACAGCCCCACTTTCTCACCCTGAATACCTTCGAATGCTCCCTCTCCCGCAGATTTCCAGAGAACAACCTGTGGACTAGAGTGTTAAACCGTATGAGCTGAAGCATGCAGGCTCCTAAAATAATGCCACAGGAAAAGAAAATTCACAAGGGGGAGCTCAAAACCCAGGAAACCATCCAGGTAATGCGGCTAGGGTGGGAATTCTGAGGGCTGTAGCCCGAGGAAGAACTGCAATCACACTAGCAACAAAATAGTATCTAGTTTGTGTTCTTACACTACAAAAAGCAATCCACCACAGCTAGTATCTTCATCTGAACAGTTTTGGTCTGTTTGCACAAAAGAGTTATTTACAGTATGTGCAGTCACATCTACAGAAGAACATAGGAAATATTTACTCCATGGCCAGCAAGAGTTTATTTTTTTTTTTCCTTTTTACTGGGTAAAAAGATGACTTTTTTTCTAAAAAAAAGAAATCATATAGTATTTGATAATACCAAAGTACAAGCAAATACATTTCTGAAACATCTGTTTCCTTTACAATAGATCTATACAATATTTCACAAATGGGAAAACCGAATGCATCCTACAGATTCCCCCACAGACTACTTGTTAAAGCTGCTTTTTTTTTCAATCCCTTTAAACCAGAGATAACACAACGATGAAGAGCATGCTACTCCAGTATTCCCACATTTTAGTAAAGGAGCATTTTCTTGGAAGCCTTCCTCATGTGGAAAACATACAACAGAGATGGGTAAGCAATGCAATGCATCCTCCCTGCTCTGCAAAGGGACCGTCCCCGTGAGTCAGTGTACAAACACGTGCTACACTGCGCAGCACTCTGCACATCGCCTGCAGCACTCACCAGATTATTTCAGGTGAACTTCTTAGCACTGAAAACCAGAGCTACAGTGATGGTGGTGCTCAAGATGTAGGTCAGCTGTAGACAAGACTTTAGAAATGCTGCCTTAGTACATGCCCAGATGTAGTACTTTCAGCTGTGTGAGAACTGGCTAGGTGAGCGATGTGAGAGGGACAAGAGCAGCAAAGGGGCCCTGATGCTGAGAGCCTGGTGTGTACAGTGGTACCCTACAAGGTGTACCTTTTTCTTTACAAACTAGAAGCATGTGAAAGTTAGGTGAAGTTTTACCTGCTGATATGGTGCTTGCAGGAGGTGAGTTAGGAATGTAGGTGGATATAGGCATTGCCTCTGAATCGACACCAAGGAGGCTGTAATCCAAGCAGAAATAGCTCCTGCTATAATAGTTTTTAACTGCAGGAGCCAGTGCTAAATCTGAGATAACTGAAAAGGAAGAAAATAATGTATTTTCAGTATACAAACAATTGTGTCCATAAATTGCAACAAATGGAATGGCTCTTACAGTGTGTTTTATAAAGCAGATTCTTAAAGGGGCCATAACAATGTCAACTGTTTACTGCTGACCTCCACATCACGACACACTCTTGAGTTTCAGCTGGTTGTGCTGCCTTGTTATATTCCCATTTTTGGTTGTTTGCACTTATCTCAAATACGATGTTCCACTGGAATCATGGGAGCTGCACAGATTACACAGTATTTTTTGGCAACAGTACTTTGGCAGCCTTGAATTAGTGAGGTACATACTGTGGTGAACTGGGAATCAGTCCCCTCGTGGCATGTTGCTTGCTGAAATGTTTTGCTGCTGTGACATGATCATTCCTTTGATTCTAATACTGGCAGAATCTGCATTGAAAGCTACACTGGACCAAACAATATTTTCACAGAAACCAAGCTCCTGAGCTCAAAGGATGCTGCTCCACTCCCTCATGTGTTGGTGACCAGCAAAAATGGCACCAAAGCTTGCACTGCAACTCTGTGAGCAGCTCCTTTGCTGGCTCTTGCCTGATTTTCCTGCGCATGTTGTGTGAGCTACTGATAAAACTCAGTAAACCGTTCTTATATAGGGAAGCAACATGCTTGGCATAAACATTCACTTAATTCAAAGTGCTGCAGTTACAAGGTTATATGAAGCTGTGTACGCTCACACTCGCGGCTCTATCCTGTGAGAAAGCTCAAACAGAGCTTGCTGGTTGTCGATGACATGCAGGTGATGGACGTATGGCTTCAGCTCATGATGCTCTTTCGAAGGAACTTCATTGCCTGCAAGACAGAAGAAAGGGGATGGATCAGAAAGCCACGCCTTGTCTGCTTCTCCTTCCTATGTTACAAAGTCACTGGTGTGACACCCGTCAGGTGCTAGACAGTCACAAGAAAGACAGCCAGTAATCCAAAGAATTTGCTGTGTAAGTGCAAAGCATGAGGTAACAGCTAGATAGAGACAAGGGAAGGAAAAAAAAATAATCAGTAATGCTGGGCAGACAGCATGCATAACGGAGGGACAAGTGGACAGCAAGAATCTGACTCTTCCCAAGGGGAAGATTTACTCCTGCTGGCAGTACATCCCCTGTAAGGGTGGTTCATGGGTTCCTTTGTGCCACTCTGGCAGCACAATGGGACCTTGAGCAGGGGTGGGCAACACAGCCTGTAGCTTCTAAAAAATCTTAACACAAGTTCACAAGACAGTAGGCCCTGGATGATTTTCTTCAGAGCCAGTGAAAGGTGACAGCACAGCAGATGGATACGAAACCTCTTCAAAGCTTCTCTGACAGGCTCCTGCATTTTGATCTGTTATGCTTTTGATTTCTGATCTAGTAACAGAGACAAGAGTCATGCTGTCATTTCATGGGAGTTTACACAGCAAGAGGAATTAGCTGTGTAACAGACAAATTGAAAGGTGGCTTGAATAGCAGATGTTCTCTGTTACAAGCTTTTTGCCCGACATGGGCTTGTGGGAACTGCTGCCTGTGAAACCCTCCAGCACGGCTGGTACCAGCAGAAGTGGCAGTGGAAAAGCTAAGCCCATGACCAAGAGATCCAACAAGAAAGATGGAGAAAGCAACATTGCTAATTGCTGACAAATAGGCAAAGGTTGGAGAGCTCAATTCTAGTCCATGTCCTCAAGGAATTTTTAATAGTATTACCATAAATTGAAAAAGAAAACCTCTCAAAATTGCCTGAACCAATCTGCTTAACTCACACACTCCCTCCCTCTCCTTTGTCTCATCATCATCCTTCACGCTCTCCAGCTATATGAGAAGGTTTCTAGGAACCAACCATCCCACTTGTTTCTGAAGCTACATGATGCTGTGTGGGCAACATGGGATGTGAATGCAGCCAGTTTTGCATGTGGCTGTTAATGGAGCTCTTTGGGCAGCTATTTTAAAGAGCTATTTCAGAGCAGCCATCTAACTTAAGCAATGTGGAGAGAACAGGACAATGTGATAAATCTGTGTCAGGATACAGAAGTGACCTTTTAGTTCTGAGGGAATAGGAGCCCAGCAGCTCTGCTGAACATACTGAAAAACATTTGTATTACTCATTAACACCTAAAATGACAAAAGCTTGAATTATGTTATTTTCTCAGGCTGCTTTGCCTGGTTTTGGAAATGCTCTTATTTGTTTTCCAGATTTAGGATATAAACGTGTTATTTCCATTTAAAAGGCATTTCAGTCTTACTTGGAACCTAACCAGTTTCTAATCCAGAAACACTTTGGCCTGCAAGTTTAATACACATGATACAGTTCATAAACAATAATAATATTCCTTGCTTAGTTTTGTTTGAATTCTTTCCTACAATGAGATGCCTGCTGCTCTTAGGCCAATCTGGGAATTGATGCAGTAGAAAGATTCACATTCCTGAGAGCAAAATAAGCCCACTAGAAAAGGAAACTGTCCATAAAGTCTCAATAAATATTCAGTGAATTCATTTCATGCCTAAACGAATTTAAGAAAAAAAAAAAGTGCCTACAGGGATGTCTGTATAAGCTGCTTTTTAAATGCCAGCTTCACAATAAATCAAGTCTGTTGTAAAATAAAATAATCACGTACTTCAAACCACCAGATTATATGATAAATCTCAGGTATTAACCTTGGATTTATATTGCAAGACTTACAAAACCACTTGGAATAAAAAAAAGGCAAAAACAAAATGCAAGATGTGCAGAGAAGGTGCAAAAAACCCCTCACATCATTAAAAGGAACCAGTGCTACATTTTATAATGCCAAATAAGAGACATTTTAACTTATAGAGACATGGTTTGGAATAATCAATGTTTGCTTCAGTATCTGAATAAAAACAAAAGGCCCATCTTGCTCCTTCTCTCCCTTTCCCTCTCATATATATCTCAAAATAACACAAGAACCATAATACTGAGCAGTCTTTGTTTAAAAATAAGACTGCACATACGCATGGTAATTCTACAGAACAAATGTTCAGCAAAGCTCTTAAAAGTACCTATGATTCTCCAAGGTACCTGGATTTATAGACAAAATTATTACCATTCTTTTTGTTAGAGTCCATGCTGACAGCTGCTGAAAGTTCAGCTGGAAAAAAAAGAAATAATTCAATCTCTATTATCCCCAAGGCTGCAGCACAGTTCTGAACTTCTCTTTGAAAAAGGGGTTTTAGTGGCTTCAATAAATGACATGTTTAGTGGGTTTGGCTTAAAAACTAACCACTTCCTAAAGTAGTGTTATGTGTGTCCCCTTCCTGTATTTAACCTCTATGCAGAGAATAAGAAGCAGTGAGAAGGAAAAAAAACAAGGTTTCTCCTCTGTGAGCAGCAGAACAAAGTGAGCTGGGGTCTTCTGGCATGATCCCTTAGGGTTGGAGTCTCTGGTGGCTAATAAGGCAGAAACAAAACAAAAAAAGCAACCCAAAATAGGTCTTCTGTGCAGCTGAGGCACTCACGACTGTTTGCATCAGCATAGATCCTTCAGTGTCTAAAGCAGGCAGATCTCTACTTGCAGCTTCCCCTAGCACAGGGGATTCCAAGTTCCCCTAACACAACCCCCTCATTTTTTTCCTACTCTGCTACTTTGATGAAACCCACAGGACCTTTGTACCTTCAAGACTTCTACAATTTTGTGAAATGTCCTTAAGAACCCAAACTATGCAAGCAATTGCTCTTGGTGAAGAGCTGTGTGAAATGCTGTGGTGATGAATACCATCATCTAGCTACCGGAAGCCAAGACAGCTGTGAATCCATTACCAAAACACACAGACTAGCAAGAGACTGAGCTAACTCAGTTATAGCTGGGAAAAGGAGAAACAGCCACATACACCAGAAGCCTCCATTATTAAGTGCAGCTGGCACAGATCTTACACAGGGTTTTGAAGTGCTGGTAATTTTTGCAGGAAAACAATTTATTAAAATTTAGATGCTATTTCTACAAACATTTTGTGAAGTAAATCTTCATCCAAATGTGCTTTCTACTATGTTGTAGAAATGTGGTTTCTACTTCCAACAATGATGCCCCCTCTAGCCAAGTGGTTAAATAATTCTTGACCAGATTTTGCTGCTGTAGTAAGCCTGAGCAACTGGAAAGAAAGCAGGGGGAAAACAAACAAACAAAGGAACAAACCCTCAAGGCTGTACAAAGGCAAAACAAGTAGAAAATTCTGGCTACTCACCAAATTGGTTATTTCTGCAATGTCTCAATGACCGAACAGTATCTGCAATCATGTGCTGCAAAGACAAGGCAAAAACATCAGCGCAAAAACCTGAGACAGATTCTGTCATTAGAAAAGCCTGAAAAGTCTCCTTGGCCTACACTGTACAGCAAAAAAGCAACTGTAGTAATGTAGAAAATGAAGAAAGCAGGAGAAACTTTGCTCTTTATCTTAGTGGTACTATATGATGAAACAGGGTCTGTCTAGATGTCTTATTGATATCACAAAGATTAAATGAGAACAACTCTCTAAGAGCCCATGGAAAGTGATAATGAAAATGCTTATTTTGTTCTAATGACTTTTATTAAACTGAAAGCCTACAGCAGGGAAGTCCTGTGGATTGAGTGGGTGCTTCGGAGTTCAACCTCAGCTTTAGTGCATTATCCAGGGTACTCTGCAGTCTGCAACCTTTCCTTCTGTCTCTACATGTTGTTTAATTAGGCTGTAAGCCTCTCTGTGGCACAGACTACACCCCTTAGCATACACTTGTAAAATGTCTAACACAATCAGGTCCTAGTATCAGCTAGGTAGTTTTCTGCAGTACTATCAGCACCAAAAAGGACCCCATAGCCTAAATGCTGCAGAGAGCAAACACCCTGACATCTCCACAGACACGTACGAAATAAGACCATCCTGTAGGTATGCTATTTTAACAAAAGCTGTTGCTAACAGGGATATTGGATGTTCATGTAGATTAAGCAGAGGAAATAAAAGGTTCAAGTTCATTTTCTCATTCAGGCTCAGGTCTTCAACTTATGAAAACTGGGATTGTTCACTATGTATCACTGAAGTGAGCTCATTTTCACTAGATATTATCCATTAAGTTCTTAAGGCATTACTTTTTTAATTTGACTGCTTCTGTGGTAACTGATTGAAGCAAACTGCACTTGGCAGGAATGATCTAACAGCTCAGGCAAACAGCTCTTCTCACATCTCCCTCTAAAATGATCAGAGGTGGAAAGGATTAACTGACTTGAGCAGAGCATGTTTAAGACCAGAATGATGCAGAACAGCTCATCTCTCAGCACCCTGAGAGTGGCTTACAAGGCCCCTCCACAGAAAAGCTTATCACAAGAGCACATTTAATGGAAACTTCATATTCCTTTCATCAGTGAATCAAAATAATTTTTCTTATTACCCACTGTGCTTCATTTGCCATGAAATCATGCAATCTCTTGTGCTGATGTCCTTGCACTGATTATAATGAAGTTCTAATGAGATGATTTAGATGTCATGATCAATAGTGTGAGTACCGGGAGAGCTACAACTTCTGCCAGTGCTGCTACTGTGATGTCTTCCAGCCAATGCCCTTTGCATTTGGATTTTAGAAGTAAGAGAGACTCCACTATTGCACATATTGTAATTCTTTGATGTTTTTCTCCTTTGTACTCAGTCAGTGTGAGGGTCCATTCGAAGACTGGCTTCCGGAGGTGATGCTTTGGTAAAGGAAGAACCTCTTTGAGTAATTCTTCAAGGAGAATCCCAAATCTCTGACTTTAGTAGTGTAATTTAGGCAATTCTCCCTATTTTCAACTTTCCGGGATCCAATCGTAAAACAGAAAGTCAGCCAATGCATCTGCAAAGCAAATCCTATCTCCTGACTGTTTCAGCAGGTGCTTGCATACTGTTAGTGTGAGTAACTACACATTTCTCGAGGCCTTTCAGCCTACCAGCTACCTCAGATCATTAGCACTGCTTTTACTGAGGACAGCAAAAACTCAGGCTTGGGAGATGCACAGATATATTTAGGGGGTGGGGGTTAAGAACCCTCAGCTGCATGTACACAGTCCTTACAGCTGAAGGCTCGAGGTAAGCAGGTGTTATTGAAAATGGTAATGGCCATTGACCTGTATTTGAGTTTGCTGGAGTGTGGTTAAGACATGTCATTGCTAAGATGTGGCTGATGGCTGACTGGAGAGCAAAACCTGAAGAAGCCACATTTCCGTGAAGCAGCTCAGAAAAAAATTATGGAAATACCTTGAGATGTGACAGTATAAGAACATATTTTCATTTATTCCTTCAGTTTTAGTTAAGGAAGTAGATATGGTACTAAATATCAATCTAACACTATTCCAGACTAGACTTTACCCAAAATGGAGTTAAACAAGTCACTGCAATCCCTTCACCTTTTGCTAAATCTAGGTAACATTCCTGAAAGAAAAGATCATTTCATTTTCTTCCCTTTGCAAATTTCCTTCTTTATATTTCGAATTAACTCTGTCTCCACTGCAATCACATCATGTCAAATCAAGTTCAGTCACGGTAGGATTGTTGAGGTCATGATGGTCTAAGAATATAAACGAAGCAGGGATTGTAGGGAGAAAGAAGATCTTTCATTAAACCAGCTGATATAGTTGGAAACAACAATGGTTCAGACTGACAAGTGCTCCTTCAGGTGAGATGTTTAATGCAGAAATGAAATATTTCAAAATACTGATCCAAATAGAGACACAAGAAACCACCTTTACTTTGAAATTCATAAGTAGGAATTCTACTCATTTATGACAGTGAATAAGTTCCTTCCCCAAAGCAGTAATCTGCTATGGTAGAATAATTCTTTTCTTCTTTTTCTGCAACAACAAATTTGCAGGTGAGGTTCAGTGGCTTGATTCAAGCCAAGCAGGACTCAATGTCAATCCTAATTTTTCTCAGCTAAGGCCAGAAAGTGCTCGGCACACTACAGAACACCAAGGAAGACATTGTTCTTTGGGACAAAGCACTTATAATTAGAAAAGAAACATGGACTGATGAATACGTGATGCATCTTGTTAGTTCATGCCCATTGACTAAATACCTTAACATCCAAAGCAGCCAGTGTAATACCAGTGTACTGCCTGATTTTCCACTACACTGATATTTAAATCTCTCCTAAGCCCCTACTTCCTAAGCTTGCACTATTGCCTGCATTCATATGTACACAGGGCTGCATGAGACAGCATGTTTCTCAGAGCGTGATCTGACTAATAATTTGGAGGAAGTGTCAATCTGAGCAACCCTAGCCTGCCACCATCACCTCAGACTCTCCCCCCTGCCATTTGAAACGCCCATTATCCATTTGAATGGAAAAGGTGAAATCCTGCCTCACAGAAGTCAATTAGCAAAGCTCCCACTGCCTCTGGAGACACAAGTGACAGAAAGGACAGGAATTCTTACCCATACATTCAATATATACATGATTAAACAACAACCAAACAAACAAAGTCTGGCTAAGTCTGTAAAAAGAATTAGATTCTATATACTCACTAAATAAATATATGGGCCAGTGGGGGGATTTTAGTAACAATTATTGTGCATCAAGGGCTAGTTTAATTTACATGTTAATTGGATGTACTTCCAAGAGGCAATGAAGAAGAACATGCTAATGAGTTTTATGCAAACACCTAAAGGTCAAACATTTAATGGACTTGGGACAAAAAAACCTTTCATTAAATGCAAATCAGTGTTCTTGTAAACTCTGCTACGAGAAAAGGTACAGAAATCAAATAGAAAACCGAAAAAAAAAGGAGCTCAGGTTCAAAAGTCAAAGTCTACAAGTGCTTGCAAGTTGAAAGACAATGTACACTATGACAGGATGTGAAAATAAGTTCAACATCAGGTTCATGAATAACTCCATGGTGGCATGTTCATTCTTAAACAAATGTAAAAACACAGAGAAAATAGTTGGGAACAATTCACCAGGCACAGCCATCTGAACTAACAGTCCCAAGGCATACCTAGAGCAACTGAGAAAAAAGGTTTGGTTTCTTGATCAAATACTACAGCCAATAAAAAAAAAGAAATCCAAATTTCTTTACTCCAGATATATATTCAGATATATAGACTTTGGCTTTCAGTGCCACAAAAATGTTATTAGCAAAAAAAAAGTATACATATTAGGGAAATCGAACCTCTATAAGTAATATTATGCCAGAGCAGACGTCATATGATGTCTAGAGTGAATGTGGCCAAAGATAGAATGCCAGTAAGTGCCATTATGCATAAAAGTTGCAAAAGTGATATTTATAGTCAGTTTAATTCATATTTCAGGCATTATCTTCTTCATCACCTAACCTAATAAAAAATTTCACTTTCATTTAAGATCCCTGGAATTACTATGCCAGTGTCAGGTGATACACTAGAGGAACCTTTTCTTAAGTGATAAACTAGAGAAGCCTTAAGGGAAAAAAAGGAAAGGAAACATAATTCATAGAAAGCTGAAGCAGGAGAACTTAACTGATAAGAATTAGTCCATGAGGTGGTGGAAAGGAATAGATCTCACTAGGTAAAGGAAAGGAGTGGACTTTGTGGCAGTGATGATGGTCATTACTTGCTTAGTCAATTTACAGAGAAATGGAGGAGAAAAGAGTGAGAAGAGAGAGAAACAGCAGAAAAGGGCAGGAGATATGTTGGCTGGTTTATCTTGCTTGTTCTTTTTTACCCCTGTTTATTTCTTCCGGATTCAGCCAGAAGAAAACTTTTTCATCTTACAAGGTAAGGAAGGGAAAGGGAAGAAGAGAATGTGAATCTTTTGAAAAACAGGAAGGACAAAATTAGCTTACCAGTTTTTCAAAATTAACAAGGTTATCCAGAAACGTTTTATTTCCTTCGTGGATGAAGGTTACATCTGGGGAAAAAAAAAGGAAAAGTAAGTACTTTTCATGGCTTTGTTGTTTCATACAAAGAAATTAAATGGCTAAACATCAATAAAAACAAAAAGAAAATATCCCATTAAGGACTGACACAATACCTTCTAATAGTGGAATAAAAGCCTGGCCTAATGATGACATGTAGAGATTATTAGATAACAACACTACATACACATTGTAACAAGAGTATTTTCAAGTGAGAGCACAGATTCTTTATTAAGCCTGATCTGTGTAACTTCTGGGGTGCATAACAGAGGATGGTTGGGGGCAGGGGAGGGGCATCCCGAGGGATGGCCCTGCATGGCATGCCTGCTCTCCACACCCTGTTGCACAGATCCAGACGTGCAGCACATGGCTGTGCCTAGGCTGAGCCAAGAGCTTCATGAGGGCAAAGCTACTAAATGCTGGAGCTGGCTCTGACATCCCTTCATCTCTCTCTGAGACACAATGACTCTGAAGTCGTCCCCAGAGACATGGGCTGCAGCAATGGCCAGTCAGAGAGGTTAAACACAAGCCACTAAACTGAAGTTCAAAGCCTCGAAATCAGCGTTATGGCTAGGGAAAAACACTTCTATGCAGTGTTGTTGGAGAGAATTTGCAAAGGCAACAGAAAGGTCAGAGGAAAAGGAAAAGGTCTATATTTGGCTCCAGGATGAGAACTGAACACAGTGTAACTGCAGGAGGGGAATATCAGGCGAGATAAATGCTGCCAAGTTAAGATTACAATTAAAACAGTAACTTAAGGTCATTTTCTCTGTTTTTCTAATACATATTAGGTCAGAAGTGAGACCTACCTTGGACATTAAGTACCAAGAACATGAATAGATTCCCTGTGGGGATGGAAGCTCTGACTTCAACAGTGCATTATCCAGGTTACTGAAAATGCTAGCAGAAGCACCACCACCATGGCCCTATCAGCCGTCTCCTGGATGTGTGGGTACCCAGGAGTGCCAGGAGGAGACAGCACTATTGTAATGAGATGGCACTCCAATACCCTTACTTCTTGCAGTTGTGTCTGCCAGCAGGAAAAAGGCACACAGTAAACGGGACATGTCTCCCTCTCAGCAGAGATGACAACCTCCAGTCCTTCAGTCTAACCGTGCGTCTCAGCATTTCTCCTCTGCTCATCTCTAGGACTCTCTCTGATGCTCACATGTACCCTGTGGTTTTGGGGGATTTTAGGACTGAAAACCTGCAGCAGATGCTAGGAGATGCTTTGTCTTACACACAGCCCCCCACTGCCCCACAACTTCATCCTGCCTTAAAACAGCCCACCTGATTTACTTCCTCGGGTTTCAAAGACTCACTCTGTGCCTGAAGGACATTTTGTAACTGCCTGGAACTGAAATGCTAACAGCTTCATATGCTGCCCCTGGGCTGCATCCTAAAAATCGGGGGAAAGGAGGGAGCAGGACCCTCTGCACCTCCTCTGCTAGGCTGCTTTGGGGCACCCAGGGAAAGGGACAGAGAAAGGACATGACTTCAGGACACAGGCATTGCTTTTCTCTATATCAATGCAGTTAAAAACTGTCCATCACTACTAATGAAAAACTTATACTGGAAGCAGAAATTTCCACACAGCTTTTTAAGTCAATGACAGCAATGTGTATATCTCTGAGGGCAGAAGGAACAGAAATTTGCTTTGCGGCCAACAACTAAGAGTCTAGATAAATTCAGTGGAGCAGAAAATTGCATCTGAACTAGGCTGTAAGGGTATATCACAGTATTTTATTACACATTTGAAAAATCTGCCTGATTTTCAAAAGCTGTGTCTGTGTGCTGTGAGAGCTCCACATTTAAATTTAATTAACTTTTAAAAGGGCACTCTAAAGTTATTTTTCATAATTAAAGAATTTTCTTTTTTTTTCTTGAAACTACTTTTGTTCCTCTTGGGTTCAAATACAGTAATTTGTTCAGTTATTAATGATTTCTATGCTATCTATGCCTGTTTTATTGGTCTTGGAAATAACCTTAATACAAACATCTTTGATACAGAATAAAGTCCTTTGAACTGCACTAGATTTTGGGAATTACCAACCTTGGCAGCATCTCCTTATGGACCCCTGTATTGAAGGAAATTACTGCTTTAATTTCAAAGTCTCCTTGTTATCTCCAACACATGGTAAAGACATGAGCACTGTTTACATGCATGTTCTTATACACCACATTGTAGTGCTGTGCAAACACCATTGCTACAAGAGAGTTGTTTATGTTTGCTGCCTTTGTTTGCAGGCAAAACATACTCCAGAACACTTCCAATATACAGATTTTGAAGCCCTGATAATTGTATCCACCTGAATTAATGCAAACTCCTTTGATGTGTGCAAAGAGGGGAAGTGTCTGATGGCTCCTGAACTGTCACCAACTGATCTGGAGAACTGCCTTCAAACATTTTAAACTCACAGCAGCAGCAGCAGGTTGGGATAAGCAGCCTAAAGAGAGCACTTTCAGAATACAGGAATAAACAAATGAGCTTGCCGTGTTCAAAGACAGGGCAATTAATAATTAATGACTCCAAGACAATGGAATATTTTAAATACTTGCCAGTTAATTAGCTGCCCAGATCACTGCATTAGCAAGTGGCTGTATTTCATTTTAATAGATTTTTAAAAAAATAATTTTAGATAGTAGTATTTTATTTATTTCTTTAAGACCGATAAGAGACTAGAAAATCCCCTCCACTGAGGACAGGCAGACAGGGCAGGTTCTGCCTTCAGGGTGACACCAGGGAGGTGAAGCAGGGAGACATCTCCAAACAAGCATGTCAGAGCAGCAGTGACTGAGGCCACTGGGGCAGGTGCACATAGCACAGCTGCTCAGCCCATTCAGGGACTTGCAGGGTCTCACTTCCCCACTGAAGAGGATGTGGCCAAAGCAATGGCACACACCTCTATCCACTCCTGACAGGACAGTATTAAGTTTGAAAACATGTGTGAGTATTGGCATTTTCCCCCTGTCTTAATAGGCAGCTGTTTATTATCCAGACCAAGAGTTATCTCGTAGATACCACTATATCTATCACATACTTATCTTAAGACCAACTGAAGGAAAAATCACCTTACACTTATTTTAATTAACAATGAAGAGCAGCCAAGCTTTAACATTACCTTTCAGAAGTAAGGGCATGAAGGGGATTTTCGGAGATTTCATTTTCTTGAATGCATCTCTGTAAGCTTTGTGATTCAGAGAAGGGTCCTACAAAACCATTTGAGTAATAGAGAGAAAAATCAATAGGCTATAAAAAGAGCAATTCTAAATCCATTACAGGCTTATGATCTGAACATGATTTAGATATAAAAGGTTTCTTTGGGAAACAAGGTAGCTAAAGGTTTTCTAAGCTAAGTGACATGCTAAACTGAACAGGAAACAAACAGTGAAAGGAACAAAAGCAATTATGTTCTTCTAGATGAAGACTGTGAAAATGGGAGTAAGCTGCAGAATAAATTCACTTGGACTGCTCTGTAATTCCCCCACAAATTTCTATTAGCAAAATCTCCTACTATTTAGCACAAAATTTATCCCAGAATGTATTGGTGATTAATTTCTTTTTTAAAAATACCCACAACAAAAACCGCCACCAAGAAACAGCAACAAAGAAAAACCTCAACAAAAGCTGCTTTAAGATCCATAGAGCACACTAGAGAACTTAAAAGAAAATAACGGAGTATGTTTCAGTGGCATCATGTAGGTAATTCAAAAAAACCATCTCAATTTTCCATATAAACAAATGTTTTTGTATACCAGCTCACACAGAATCTTGAAAACACATTCACTTATAACTCCAAGAACAGAAGCCTGACAGCCGTTAAAGGCTGGATCTCATGTTCCCTGCACCAGGCAGTGATCTCACCATGCACCCACTTCCATGACAGCCTGAGGAAACATTTGTTTATTCAGCTTTGATAATGCTGATAAAGACCCTTAGTCTCGTATTTTGACATTTGTGTTTTAAAACTTGAGCTGTCCTCTTTTCCTCCTGATCTGCAGCACGTTGCTTCAGATAAAGGCTGATTAACTACCGGAGCAATAGAACAGTTTCCAAATTGATGCTAGGGAACCAATATTACATTTGCCTCTCTCTGCCCTTCCTCCAGCTGCCAGGAATACAGCCTCTTTCTTTTTCACATTTGGAGACCACCTCTGATCTCTGGAGAACCATGTGGCCTTCAGCAAATCATGGACTTGACATGACAGCTTCTAGCTCCAGACAATAACAGGCAGACTCCAAATAAACTAAGAAGAAGGCAGGCAGGTAAAGCAAGCAATGCTCTTCAGCTGTCAATACTGTACTTACTGTCAAACTTTCAAGTTCAGTGAAAAGTTTCTTGAACTTCCCAGGAATTTTCTGAAGTGGGGAAAACAGAGAGGGGAAAGTGAAAAAAAATAAAATTGATTTAGGCAGAAAAATGCTGTGGCACTTTTTGACAAGAAATTGCTGTGGGTGAAGTGCCTGCTCAAAGTTCCAACAGGCAGTTAACCTCTGCTCCTCAGCTCCCAGAGCCCTAATTACAGATGATGTTCAGTGCAATGCCAGTGAGGCACTGGGACCTGCAGCCTCACCTCGGGGACCTGCATCCTTCTTTTATGGAAACTACTTGTTAGCAGCTGCTCTTATTTTCATCCTTAGCTTCTATGCCTGCTACATTTACCTGAATATCCATATCAAGTTAGAAACTGTAACACCAAGCTGAGAATTCAGAATCTGTGATCACAGCCAGGTTAAGTCATTTGTGGTAATCAATCTTCCTCAAAACCATGAGTTTTAGAAACTAACAGGCATCATGCTCCATGCTGTTTGGTATACTGCCCCAGTGCTGACCAGGGTTAATACTGGCACATGCTGATTACCTCTGGTATCTCCTAATCCCACAGCATGAAACACTTTCTAAGGGAGCTCAGGCATAAATTACTGTTTTGCCCCATATGCCAACACCTGCTCTATTCCACAAGCTTCCACTTCCTTTATCTCTAAGATTCTTTAATGGATTCACCTCATTATACTCAATCACTTTACAATTTGAATGCTGCTGCTGGTATTTCAGACTTGAAGAATGGTGTGTGGACCTTAAAGCCTGTCTGTTTTTTCCAACCATACTAGTTAGTCTAGTAAAAGATATCCCCTCTTAGTAAAATCCTGTCTGGTCTGTGTCCTTAGATCCCGACAGCCACAGTACCACTAGCAAGAGAAAAGAGATTTAGAACAATTAGATTAAGTGGATGTGCTGTATGATTAAAATGCTAAAATAACTGAACATGAATTTGTAGTTGCATTTTTTCGTATCTTCAATCAGGAAAAGTTAGGCTTATTAAAACACTGAACATTGTATTAAGAAAAAAAGGGAGAAAAGTATGCTTGGTAGCATATTACTTGTTTAAGAATTCAAGTGCAGAGCCAATATAATTTAGTGTCTAAATGACTGCTTAAATTTAGGTTGTTTCATTTACATGTGTAAGTAATTATCATTAATTTATAAACATTGCTCTACTTTTTAGAAGTCACATTACTAATGCAAATAACCTTCTGCTATTGAAATTTCCAATGCAATAAAGTTTTACAAATAATAAAAAGGAAAGCATGTGAATTCATAAATATTTTACACATGGAAACGTGTCATATTTACAACAATACATATGCAGATTCACTCTTTGTTCTGACAAGCAACATATTCTGCTCTTCCTGAGAGAAGTCCACCGGCAGCACATGATCTCCAGAGGTCTCAGCACAGAACAGAGTTCTGTATCTCTGTGCAGGAGAAATCTATACCATTGCCACTGGGTGCCTTTGATACAATACTTAGTGCTTTCTCCTCTACTACCAAAGCCCAGAGAAGTGGGATGAAGGCAACCTGTAAGAGCAGGCCAGGGCAAATGTTCCCTCAAGAGGCATTTTAGAAATAGCACACACAAGATGTTTCTATATCATCGTCTTCAGGTATGTATCTTTCTCTAAAATGTTTACTTTACCTCTTATTTAAATTTAACTCTTGCCTATCTTAGTCCCTGTAAACAGTCACTGTCCTTGTTTTTCTGTGTGTCCAAGCCACAGACATATGCGTATGTTTCCATACGCATGGTTTCAGCTAAAAGGGAAGAGTTTTTTACTCCAGACAGTGTTAGATAGGTTTGTAAGTCTCTAACGGCCATTTCGCTTCAGCAGCTGGTGCTCAGGTGTCTCCAAAGCAGGGGATCACAGTGTTTCTCTGTCACTCTGTATTGCAGATTGATATTTTTTGAGTACTGCCCATTTGTGGTGTTGGGGGCATGTAGGAAGGGTAAGGCTTCACCACATCACACTAAATTACTCCTTCCCAGTTTTTGGTTCATCAACAGATACAATAAGCTTGCAGTACTACTACTCAATATATTCCCTCGGATGGAAACAAAAAAATCCACAATATAAACACAGATCCCAATGGCATCCTCCTCTAAACACACCCAAGCTTTGTCTAGCAACTGGTAGCTTCTTTAGCAAATAACTTTTATTATTCTTGCTTCTTATTCATGGCCCATTTTCTAACTTTGTTGTTCAAGAGGAGCAGCTGCAGAAGAGCTGATAAAGGAGAATTAAAGAGGGTTTATTTCTACTTTGTTGTTTGGGTTTGTTTTTTTCCAAATTAAATTATTCCATAATAAGGTATGGCTTGTTTGGAGCCACCTTTGTAAGAGTTTCTATTCTGACATCTACTTAAAATGCTACGATAATTTACCTGACTTGTTTTAAGAGGGTAAGATCTTGCTTTGTTCTTATTTAAAACTCTGAAAGGACATGTCTTTTTTTTAATAGCTGTGTATCTAAGCTTTCAGGTCACAGAAAATTTTCTCCACCAACACTCACTCCATGTGTGATTTCAGCATGAAAAAGCAATAATTAGAAAGAAAAGGTAAATCACCAATATACAACCTTTGTGAGAAATGATTTTGACAGGGTCTGAAAGATATAAAGATGCGTCTTACCTCCCAGGTCTGAGACAGCCGGCTGACAGATGCAGTGTTGAGACCCATAACAATAGCAAAGAATGAATTCAGATTTCTTTGGGCTTTACAGCTGAGGAACAAAAATATGATTTTTTTGTACTCAGAATCAGAGAAAAATGGAATGCACAGTATCCTAGGTTACTAAGTCTCATTTCAGTCCTCAGCACTAACATACAATCATCTTCCACATAACGAACTCATTAAATGTCCTCTCATAGCCACCTGCAGTCTAGGTGATGGGGTCTCTAAGAAGTTTTTAGCAAACATTCTACTGTCTCATCAACTCTGTTGTTGGCAGGTTATTTTTTTCCCTTTGCTGTCAAAAGTAATTTTCCTTTTTCAATGTTCAAGTTACTCCCAGCTGTCCTTTACCATACAGAATAATTTCTTGACCTCTATTCTGTCATATAATAAATATTTTCATCCTCTTTTTCATCTTTTCTGTAAATCGTACATCATTGATTCCTTCAATTTCTCTTTGTGGTCATGGCCTGCAATCTCCTTTTCCATATTGTTATTATACTTCATTGAATTCTCTGTAATTTATTTTAACTCATGTGTTTCCTGCTTTCTTTCACTACTTTCTCATGCAGTGAGACAGTGGGGAGGGAAGGAGAAACATAATTACTGTTTTGGCTCAAAGTTCTTACACCTTTCTCTTATGCAAGCATAGAGCAAACAGCAAATCCTTTATTTGGAACAGCATCACATTTTGCCCTTGCTTTTAATTTGTCATCTATTATCACCCAAGGACCTTTGTCACAGTACTGTTTTTTACAATCATGCATTTATTTCTTCAACTCAGTATTAGTATTCCATAGCTGAATTACTTGGCACCTATCTAAATTAAATCTTATCCTACTGTTGTTTGCACATGCCACTAGACTCCTTAGATAATTTTTTCTATCCTCCAATGCATTTGCAATTCCTCGTCATTTTTATTGTCTGAAAACCTGATTAATGTTCAATTTAAATATCCCTATAAACTAGCTGCGGCTAGTACTGGTTCCAGTACAGGCCCCTACAGAATTTGCTTGATACCTCTATTCTCTGACATTTTACTATATCAATCAGACCATAGTCTATTTTCTAGTTCCTAAGGAAATTTGAAATCCTGAAATACTGAGTCCTTTTCAAACAATCTCCAGCAGATTTTTGAAGACCACTATAAATATATGTGTGCACTTGTATGTGAGAGTGAGAAACCTCTTTTAAGATGATTTTAAGTACGAATGAATCCACTGGCTTGACTGGGATTTATCATCAGGGAAAAGTACTTGCCAAGGCCTTAGCCCGGAAAATCACCAGCACTTGTTACAAGTTTTATAAAGCCTGCACTTATCACTATGTACTATCTTGAGACGGTGCATTTCTCACTTCACTTCAGCTGTCTTAAAGCTAATCCTAACTTTGTTGCTTAGACTCCTTTTATCATCAAAGTCAGGCAGCTCCCAAAGGCAATTAATTCCAAAGCAAGGAAGGTGTCCAATACAGCCTGCAAAAACTGTCTGTTGGGTGGGCCCACTTCTCACAGCAAGCTGTAGGGAGGAGGTATGTCTTTTACGGCCAACCACTGCTTGGGAAGCAAGAAGGCTGCTGTTATAATCCATTTACTCTAAGCCTGTGTTGACTTGTTTCTGTAACCACTCAGGATGTTAATTTCTAATAACACACTAATTAATTTTCTTTATTGAATCACTTATTTTTGCTTTCAGATTACTTATCAATGGAAGCATATGTATTTGTGTTTCAAAAACTGTCTCCTCCTTATGTATTGACACACTTGTATAAAAGTCTTTCATTTTCTCTAGGCATTCCTCAACAGTGAAGCACACAGATGTTGATCATGAAATCTTAGTTCTGGTGCTTTTCTGACAAGAGCAAAGTCATAGACAAAGATTCCTGGCCAAATCTGGGAGCAGAAAACAGGGAGCAGCCAGAGCTGCTCACAGCTCACTACCTCTTTGACTTAGTCATAAACAAAACAGCAGGGTTGCTTGACTTGCGCCTCATGATGAGAGTCCTGTGTTTAGCACACCATCCTTCCACCGTAATTGTTCCTCTTTCAACAACTCCTCCAGAATTAATGAGATACAATAATGTCTTCTTTAGAAAGCTGCTTTTCTGGTTAAAAAAAGAATACCAAGAAAACTACACACTCACTTACTTGTCTATCCATTATTTCATCATCGACGTGCTACAATGATGGGTGCGTTGCAGTGCACTGGGAGAGCCTGTATACTGTTTACTGACAACTGTATTTAGTCTCTACAACTTTGGCTTTTCACTTAACAGAGTGGAATCAATTCAAATAGAGCAACATTTTAGTCTGATGACAAATATATCCTTATTCACATGGGACGGACATGAAACCTTTCCTGGGATGCAAACTGATGCTACTGTGGTGCAAGAAAGTCACACAGAACCAACCATTTTTTGATGTAATTGGACCAAAGTTGGCCACTGGTCTGGCAGAAAATGAACATACTATTGGACACCATGCAACTTGCAAACTAAATCAGATCACATTTATGAGTTACACTAGACTAGATTAGAATTAATTTCTCCAAAGGCACTGCTTCAGCAGAGAACAGTCCTTCATATGCAAGTGCCATGCAAATTAAATCAACCTAGTCGATGAAGGGAACAAATTATACATTTTCCATGAACATACATATTCAAATATTGCAGAAGACCACCAAGTGGAGAGAGAGGCGAGGAGGATGGCTGCACATATTTAAATTACTTCCTTTCCTTGATTACTAAGATAAAAGTGATTACAGAGCAAAAGAACGCTCTGTGTTCTGTGCATAGTATATATTTGTATTCTGTTCCAAGGCACAGAATAAATGCCAGTACTTTTTGGTAACAGTGGAAGAAGAGACTGTCAATTCCAATAAATGAAGAAACCCACCCCTCCAACAAATAAGAGTCCTCCAGAGAGGATTACATGGGGCAACAGCTTACTGCAGTTAGGTTCCTCTCTAGAGGTAGGACTTCCAAGCTTATAAGAGTTTTTGGTTTCCTTGTAGTCTTTGGAGACTGTTTTGCTGCCCAGATAGTTCTGTCATATGGTCCTCCAGCTATCTCTGCTAAGAAAGGAGCTATCTCTGCACCATCAGGCATTTTGCAGTCAACACTGCAGATACAGCAGCTAAGCAGCTGGGGAAGATTTGAGCAGCATATACTTCACCATATGTACTTTTGGCCAGTGTTTGCTATTGTTATTTATAGACTCTTTTATCCAGGTATGCTTACTATGCTATCAAAACACAGGATGACAAATTAGTTTTCTTTCATTGCTTTTGCACCTACTTCTCCCTAAATAAAGCATGTGAATTCAAGGACTTTTGTTGCAACTTTAGTAACTTACTGGGCAGCAATCTTGATGAACTTTTTGACTAGCTGTACACGTTTGCAGAGCTGGCTGCAGAGGAGTATCTCGGTGGCAACCCAAAGCTGAACCTCATTGCATCTTTGAAGCAGGAGACTGAGATTCTCAGTGTTTTCAGCACTGCCCTGTCTGCTGAACGTGAAGTATATCAGCTCTTGCTGGAAGACATTGACAACATTATTAGGAATATAAAAACTATTTAAATGTAAATGAACTATAAATTATTTAGAAGTACGTAGAAGTTTTTGAAACAAGATCTGGTCACAAATGGTTAATTTTTCATTATTCATGAGCCAATCACAAATGATTCAGCTCTGACTTAGCAAAGTTCCAGAGACTTATTACAGAATGCAGGTGGACTGGAAGTCCTGCAAGATATGCTTTTCTTGTAAGATTTCCTGCAATTCCAATTCTGGCTCGTACATATATATAAACAATCTCGTTCTGTATTTTATTACTTCTGTTTCCAGTGTGAAAAAGTAACCATATCAGACAATTGCAGAATGTGAAAAATTTCCATTCAAACTTCTTCAAATATTAGCCAATCTTTCATCAACAGAGGTGCAGGTCTTGATTTCTGTGCAAAAAAACCCAAACCCCAAACTTGGCTAGTTCCAAATTTAAAGTGTCTAACCTGAATAAAGAACCTGAAAAGAAAAATCAAGAAAAGCATCTGCAAGGTAATTTTCCATTCATTTTCTCAGAAAGCCAACATGCTCTTCAGTGAATGATATTCTGAGGTGACATTTTGTACTGTTAACTGTATATTTTACTCAGCAGCTCACACCAGAACCTATCAAAGTCATTGAAACAACCCAATGGGCCCTGAAGTGGGCCATTATCCCATTTAATAAAGCTTACCCAGTATTTTTCATCTCACCAAAGCCTAACAAGAACAGTAATGTGACCATCTAAATTGCTGAAACTGTGAATTCTTTTGTGGCTAAAAAGAGATATCAAAGACAACTATTTGTGGAGTCCTGTATTTACTGAAACACTATCAAGTGCATAAGAATTGTTGCATATATAATATATTAACACAGGGTTTTTTTGAGAATAATCATGGTCTTTTGCTTCCTTGAGGCAACTCTCAATAAAACACACAAGGTATAGAGAGGGCACATGAGATGCCCCAACACAGGGAAGTTACAAACCTTTGACAATTTTTTTCAGTATCAAGGATTGCAACACATCTCTTGGACCTGCCACCACTACTGAGCGCTGCCAAATCATGCTGTCATGAGAGTGAAGCACCAAGGAATACCAGTGCTCCAAAATGCATTACAATGGCAAAACACTGCATAAGAGTAACATACCTGGAAGTGAATGTAGTGCTTCTTACCTCATGAATTGCATTGAAGAGGCTCCAGTCAAAGTTTGTTAGTTCTAAGGCAAGATCCCAGGTGTTGATTCCCAAAATTCTCACAGACCTTTGCTGTAATTCCTCATTTTCAGCAAAAGGGTTCTAAAGGAATAGCAAAAAAGTCCTCAGGAAATGCCAAAAGTTCCGCAATGAAAAGGTACCAAACAGAGCTGAGTAAGTAATCTTCTCTAAGTGCACTCTGAGGGCTTTTTTCCCCACTAATCAAAATCAAGGAGCTATAACCTATTTATTAAATAGCTTGAAATGGGAAATGGGTCAATAGGATCAATGATTTGCTATTGGAGAGGGAGGCCTTCACACACTCTCTCTTTCTCCTTCAATAAACCTTGAATATAAAACACTGACCAAGCAGACAGCGTAATGAAAATGGAATCCCTGAAACTATCAGAAAATAAAATCTGAATTAAGACACCAGGAAATTCTTGAATTATAAGATAAAAGAATCATTCTGCAAACACATTGGATTTAGAATAAATACACACAACTTGCCCTCCAATCCACCTTTACAAATAACATAAACCCATACATTTTATGATTAATCTGCCTCAAATGTAATCATCAAAGAGTAAACCACTGTGGGTCCCAGTTCATAAAAGTTACTTAGTTTATTACTGTGCAGTGGTACTGCAGGTGTTCAGGGTCATTCGACATTTCCATTATTAGCATGGATTTTCAAATTTTTGCATTTCTCTTGGGTTTTTTAACCTCATCAGGCTGAAACCTGGCACATGAACCATCTGCCAAGTTGAAAGATTATTTGTAACAGTTAAGCCATCACTTTGGTGCTATATTTCTGACAGTTACAGCAAGTTTTGCAATTTTTATTACATAACTAATGAAACTAGGTTGGCTGTCACCTGTCTGCACTGGAAACCTTCCCTTAATATTCACATGTTCTGAGGTGGCTTGAACACCAGAGATAATGGGGATGACAGATTACAATGATAGCAGCATGTCAGCTCTTCAGGGCACATTGATCCAACAAAATGTAAATAGACATTTCTCATCCCAAGGATGGATGCACAGATCCTAGAGGTACTGATGACATGTAAAAGTCAGCTGCAATATAGTCCCAGATCTTTCCTTGAAATATCCACATAATTAGCAGAAAACTATCAAAAGAGCAATACATTGAGTGCCTGCCTCACTGAGGATTTGGGAAATCATGGCAGGAGAGAGCTTGCAATCCTGGTTTCTGAAGAGCGAGGAAATTATGAGAGAGACCTGATGCCTCTCAACCTGCTCCCCTCCCCAGCCCCAGCAAGAGGACAGACAGACAGACAGACAGGAGGAAGGGAAGAGGACATACCACTAGTGATATGTGCCAGCCACAGACTGGCCATGCAGCTGCCAAAACTCTGGGGTGACAGTGATGCCCAGTAATTTTGGTGGAACTCACACAACAGCTATTTCTATATGTAGTAATTCCATGAACTTTGTCCAACACTTTGTATGATTATGTACCAGTCACTTTTAAGTGTTGCAGAGGCACAAGGTGGGGTGGGGGGCACATACTCACAAGAGCCCTGAATAATCCTCATCCCATCCATTTCTGTACAAACATAGGTCAGCTTTTCCAGGCTGACGTAGATTGAAAGATTTAAGCTGTACAGAAGCTTTGGTCTATTTAAAACTGATGAATAAATTCCATTACTGTTCAGTCGAATAACAGTTCTTAATGAAAGTTTTTTTTAGGTACAGAGCAGCTCAGTAAGCTTTACTAAGCAAGCAAAAAATAAACTCTGCATTGAAAACCCCCTATGAAAGGAATATTTAGTTCTTGATTTGGAGTCAGACAAATAAAAAATGGAAAGTATACAGTATTGATCCTTACCAAAGAATCAGTCAGATCTTTTCGGTAGACAAACATGCGACTGGATGACTCCAAAGATTTTGAGATAGCCAAGTCATTTGGTTGCAGTTCATGTTTTTCTGTAAAAACAGCAAACAAAAGTTGCAGAACAGGAGTAAAGCTGTATACGAGAAAGAAAGGACACAATTATACTTGTGAAGCCATATCAACTTCTTAGAAGGTAACTAAGCATCAAATTCAGTGCCAGTGGGGACCCATCATCTCCACCCTGTTCAGGCACAATAAAGGCTACAAGTCTCTGGTGGACTAAAGCAAAAAAACTTCCTGCTTGTCCTTTCAACCTGCCCTTCACACAGAACAGAAAGAAACCCTTAAATCATCTGGTCTATCCTTTTATGCCTTATAGAACATTTCATTTCAACCCAGTGTATCTACCACAAATGCAGTGACTTTTGTTAGAGCAGAGTGTCTCAGGCTCCAGAGACTAAGCTGTTGTGTGCCACTGGCAGACAAAACCAGGGGTGGAGATGAAATCAGTAGCCACAGCCATTCAAATTAAGTTTAAAGGATCTCAACACCATGAAATTCACCCCATGAAGCAGAACTGAAGAGTCCCTTATAACACAGTATTTAGAGTAATTCTTCTAGACCTAGAGTAATTCATTTAGGAAATAACTGTGTAAAAGATCAGGACACACCAAACCAGTAGCAAAGACAAAGGACCTTTTTTTTCTCCACTCCAGAGTACTGGTTCAGCTCTGGGAAATCTTGGATACACTAGAAAAAGGTGTGAGAAAAATCAAGCAAAACTCAGAACACAGCTTAAAAACTACCCTGGGAAAACTGGCTCTTCCTGAGGCTTCAAATAATCCTCTAGAGACCTGATACATGGTAGACCAAAAACCACTGCAAGCACATTGACAGCTACCCTGGACCTTGCAATGCCCATGAGGGAGGAGTAGGACCAGGAGTCAGAGTCAAATGTAATTTCAGACAGTTTTCCCTCTTATCCTTGCTCACATCAATACACAAATACATTTACGCTGAACTACCATTAAGTTTTTTCAAGGTGATTTTGAATAAAGAGCTTGCTTATCCATTATTGGAACACAATAAAAACAGGTTCTCCAATGCTCATACTGCTGCCCTCCAAGTGGATGGAAAACAAGGGTCCTGAAATATGCAAATAGTAAAAAAAAACAACAATAAAAGGGCACACACAAAAAAAAGCATGGCAGGTTGGTGTTTATTGGTCGCAGCACAGGAGGAGTGACAATGCATAAGAATAAAGATACTGAAATTGTTCCATTTCCAGTTAATTCAAGTAACATGACTAAATAACATTTTTGGGGTTACAATGGTAACAGCCAAGTAACAACTACTTCTATTCTGTGGCTTTCTTGGGAATCAATGTGGTCTAAAGATAATAGTGTGTTTTATTATTTATGAATGGCTGGTTTTCTTTAGCTAAGCAGGCAGTTAGTATCAGATTTATTGTTATCAGAGCAAAACCTGTCCTGCCCTTGAACAGAAGAACAAGGCCTGAAAAACAAAAGCAGCACAGTGATTTTGCAGTGCTATGAAATGCGCTGGAGGCAAGTTTAGGTACACACAAGGGTAAAAAGAGTATGCCTGCAAATGATGTAGCCAAGCTGGCCAGGACACCTATGTGCAATGCTCCCACACAGCTGTTCCATTCCAGGTTTTCAACAGCCAGAGCAGGACACCATCTCCCTGCCACTCACACCAGTGCCCTCAAAAATATGGTTACTTAATTGAGCTCAGAATGGGGGAGAAAAACATGACCTACCTCTGAATGAAGTAAATAAGCAGAATAAGCCAGCATTTGTGTATTTTTCATTTAACTAGACTGACAAAGAATGAGTGCTATAACTCTAAAGGTGCATCCTTTTCTCAGGGGATCAACACCAACTACTGACATCTGAGAATATGGCCAAGATATTCTACTTAGTCCTTTTTGTAGATACAGCTTCACATTTATATTCACCTAGTTAAATTGCTTCCAGAAGGTAAAAAACTGACCTGTCAAACACCAAAGAAAATCTTGGGGCTTTAGCTGGTCCCTAGTATCACTCCATGATCAATCTAGTCTTCCTTAAAAAAGACAATAAGCCCTTCTGTTCAACACCTAACACTAAAACAATAGACAAAAGATGTCAGTTGTAAGCAAGACTGCTTACAAAATATTGCTGAGATTGCTCTCAGTATCCCAACTCTGAAAATACATGTCTTCCTCCTTTCTGCTGGAGAATATTCTTTACCCACGCCATAAATGAGGAAACAGCCACACATATGGTGTTTGCTATTCCATTCTATATTTTTAAAGCAAAACATGCCTCATTGCCTTCCAAATTCATTTAAATTCCAAAGTAGAAGATTCATCTGTGGAACAAAAAATAAAACCTTGCAAGACTGCTGAAGACTAAAAATCCTTTACACTCCCTTCCTAGCCAGGAGATGCTGCATCCCACAGTACCCAAGAATGAGCTGTTGCCATGGAAACGACTCTCTGGGAAGCAGCTCCTTATTGTTCCCATGGTCATCCAGCTGTGGGCCCATACAGGAACAGCTGCATCCTTGCATCAGAAAATGTCAGCCCTCCCCTACGTGCTGCACTAAAAGGTAAGTAATCAGATGAAGGGAAGTTATTTACCACCAGAGAATGCGACTGTCACCAGTGCCAACTCCTCCTCCGGGTACTGGATCTTTTCTGCCACAATCTTCAGTATCTCCTGAGCTGAAGTGGATACTTGAGCTTTCACACTGACATAGGAGTGCTCTGTTATATACACACGGCAGAAAACTGCACAAAGGAAGAAAGACATGCTCAGCATTAGGCAGAGACACCTGAACAGAGCAGGGAACAATCTTGCAGATTCGACCAAGGCAATGCCTCGGCTGCCTGGCTGCTGCAGCTAGCTGCAGGAAGGGCAGTTGCTGTACCCTGACCCAGGGACATGAAACTAAGCATAAGCATCACCATTTTTCCCCTCTCCACCTCCTCTCCCTCGGAAATGTGAGGAGCAAGCAAATGGAAACACAGAATCCCACAGCAGTACATACTTAAGACTTCCTACCATGAGGATTTGTCACAGACAACCACCACTGCATGTCTTCTTTGCAAAATCAACTGTCACCATCTTTTCTCTTCCTCTTCTTCTTCCTCTAAAGTTCAGGTAAATTATTGTCCTTTCAGTATATTTCATATGCAAAAATTATTTTGGACCCCGACTTCCATCTGGAACAGGAGGCTTTGCAAGAGCAGCACTCTCAGGTATTCAGACACTCCTGATAGCTTATCTGCCTGGGGAAGCTACTTATTTTAGCACCAGCAGAGGCTGTCCAAACAGCCACACTATTAGTTCTGACAACTCTTTTCCTGAATCACTTGCAGCACATATGAAAGGGACTGGTTTGGAGAAATTTCCTGGGTTCATCACTTCCACTGAGGTCCATAAGTTGGTTTGGCTCTGGGAGAGAGATTCCCAGCAGTAATGCTGTGGTCAGCTCGGGTAGTACTTTTTTGCTACAAAAAGGGATGTACACTCTCTCTGCTTGCCAGAATTTTAGGTTTACATCATTTTGCTGCTTTTGCTGTAGCCATTTCTTTGAAATACAGCTGCCATACTTACAGGGGAAGAAACAGAGCTGCAGACTGACAGAAATATTTCAAAAACTACATCACCTGCTAATCAGAATAGTCACAGCTCTTGGTTTCATACTCTCTTCATTTCCTTCTACACTAGCAATTCTTATTGTAGACAGGCTGTTACCATGTCAGTGTAGGACAAAACTTTTCTTCTCCAGAAATATTGTAATTTTTTTTAAATAGCATTTTTACTGATAGATGTATGTAGCAATAGCACTTTGCTTGTTCTACAAATCTTAATTGCTTCAGGGCACTTTCATTAATGGCCACCATGCCAGAAGCTCTTAAAAACTCTATCCTTGAGAATAACTTTTTTTTTTTCCTGTTGCAGTAAAGACAAAATGAAGAGAGAATGAAGGAGGAACATAACATTGAGCTTTAGGGAAAAAAAGTAATTTGATTTTATAATTCTTTTTTAACCTGTCTCTGCTGACAGTAAATCAGACACTCATCCTATGGCAGAAACTCTCTTCAGATGAATACAACTCATGAACACAAAGACATCCAATCTCACTATTAATTACTAGGTAGAAAAATTAAATTTTTTTAAAAATCTGACAGGAATATTTGGATTCCGTATGCAGAGTGAGACACAACTTGCTTATAGTGAATTTGTTTGAAATGTTCTCCTCTCTGTCATTTCGGAAGGGATGATGACAGCAATGTTAATTTATAAATGGGCTATTGATCTACCCTTACTTTAACATTGAACTAAATCAATCCACAAGTCAGGTCCTTGAGTACAACCACCATACTGATTCTCCCTCTCACATCTTTCCAATGTCCTGTCTGTGGTACCTATTGGGATGGACCATGCTGTCTCTTTCAGGAGCCTGTGCACCTCCTCTGTGAGGAGGATAGAATATCAGGGGGAGGAAGTGGCCATGGGCTGCAAGTTGCCCTGGTAATGCTTACATTAGGGTTAAAATTACTCTGGTTAGGTGGCATGGTGTGGCTTGGACAGACCCATCCACCACAAGCACCATCGGTCAGACAGCACTCTACCACACAGGCTTAGATCTCCACCCTCAGCATCCATCTCTCCCTTCTCCAGCTTCACTTTTGCCATTTCTTTCCCTCAATCCCATCATAGTCCATGGCTCATGCTCTCAAGGAGTGAGACAAAAGCAATTTAACTCAGTCAGGACTGGCCTTGAGGGGTCCTGCCCTTCACATCCCCACAGTCACATGGTCTGTCCCCTCTCTCATGCCACTACACTTTCTTTCCCAGTCACTCACAAGCTCTGTCCAATTGTTTAAGAAGAATGAGTGTGGGGGTTCTCATCTGGAAATAACATTTTTAGAACCAGCCATGATAACATAAACCTCAAAACCACCCATATTTGAAGCACAAAAAGAGGATTATCTATCAGCAGCACGTACTGTGCAGAAAGGCTTGGCACTGAAGGAGCTCAGTTTTTATTCTGCCACAAATGAGCACTAAAAATATACTGACTTCAAGTGAACTTCCGGAGTTTTGTTCCCAGTAAGAAATGAAGATATACTGTCAAAGGGTGAGGCTGCCAGGTAGGAGGTCCTTCTGCTTGTTCCCTGCTCGTGTACATGGTGTTCTCCTCTCTGCCTTCTTCCTCATACAGGCATTACAGGAGAGTGACAGCCTCACTGCGTTGTAGTATTAGTAGTGATGAAGGGAAATTTCATTTTGAAATGGCTGATATTAAAGTGAAGTGGCACCTTGCACTCCACACAGAGATGCTTTTGAGAAGAGAAGGAACTAAGGCACATTCCCAGAGTTAGCAGATCCCAGCCCATTTCATGTGACAGGCTAATTCATTCACCTTCCACAACAAAGATATAGGTCAAGAGACTGAGAGCATGAAATGGAGCGGAAATAACGCCTGGTGGACAGGCTGCCAGCACGCTGGGGAGGCACACAGCTCTGCTACAGGGCTGCTGGAGGAACAGGACAGGGCAAAACCCCCTCAAGATACTGCAGCACTGTTGAACCCCTGCAAAGCAGGATGCGGGTAGGTAAGCTCACACAGCCAAATAGTTCTGCTTTTGTGGACCTAAGGTCTTGCTCAAAAGCTGTATGTCAGTTAAAAAATATTTACATCGAGGCCCTTGAGAAACAATTTCATAGTTTCTGAGTTTTTCCTCCACTCTTTTGATCATACTCACTTTCTTCTGTTTCATTCATGGTTCCTCTGTGTTGTAGCCAGTTCTCCTTTACACTGAACTGATGGAAAAAGGTTTTATTCTGTGAAAGAATGGGAAAGAAAAAAAGACAACAGTGACTTTTTGCATTCCTTTTATAAGCCCTTTTTCACATGCCTTTTACAAAGCAGTAATTCACAGAATACAGCATTCAACCCATATGTTTGGTCAAAAGGTTTCTGTATAGGAAATCTACCCATCCTTTCTTAGACCAGTAAACAGGGAGTTGCCTTACTAAATAATGACCAAGGTGGGGATTTCTGAGGAAGCAGGACATGCCAAGGTTAAGCAGCCTGCACAATTCAAGATTTTCTGTAGTCATGTTCAGAGCCTGTTTCTTTTACACTTATTCTCACATACGTTTCCTATATACTAATCAGCCTATTTAGCAATTTCACTACAATCATATGTTCTGCCTTCCACATTTTTGCAGTAACATTTTAAGCTTGTTACACACTTCAGCTTCAGTTTATTAAAGCTGACGAGCACAGCAATTCACCTCTGAGCAGCCTGTATGCCAGCTTTCTCTGGCTGCACTTTCTCCCTCTAGTAAATAGATTCATGTTCCTATCTTTCCCTGTCCCTGTCACAATAAATCCATCCTTTGCTCTGTTTACTTGACATCCATGTCAATGCCTGGTTTGCCCAGGTTGCTGCATCCCTCTAGCTTGGTGGGGACACACTCCCAGGCCTCTCCTGAATGTTGACATCTCAAACCATCTTGTTAAGATGCTAATACTGTCACAGCCACTGCAGGTTAGCTCACACAGCTGACAACCAGGATGCACTGACAGGAGAAAGTTCCTTAAGCAGCATTGCAAAACTAACCTCACTGATGTGTCCTGTCATGTTTTTGGCCACCAGTCACTTTCAGTTAATGAGTCAAGATAGGAGAGGGAAGTGTGCAAAGGGGAAGAAAATGAGATAAGTTATCTAGCAACCAGCAACGATTAGGTTTGCATTACCTTTCGATGAGGTGAATATTCATCTACAGTGCTGAAACAAAAAGGAAAATCCAAATTATTCTTTCCAGCCAAAGCATAGGAAAAGGAAGTTTCAGCTGTTACAAAGTTTAAGACACCAGCAAGTTTTTCACACTAAATGATCACTGCAGAAGGGCTGCAGAGCTCTGTTAGGAAAAACTAAGGGTATCTGGCTCAGTCAGAACACTTCAACTTGCACAACTGATGCAGTGGAAAGCAATGCTGCCAGCCCACAAGCTGCTGCAGTAGACAAACACAGCTCAGGCCCTCAAGGTAAGCAGTCAGGGTCACCCACAAGGACACAACTTCTTCCACTTCCCCAACAACTAAATGATGAAAACAAATTCCATTTGTTGGAAAAACATGCCAAGGAAATATATTTTACAAATACAATATTTATCAGTAAAATAATAACCTTGAGATGACTATTACAAAAGAGATTTGCTTCTCAGTACTGCAGACTGCAGAGAGAGAATGAGAATGAAAGTACCATCTGAAGTTACAGACTGCAGTTTATGAGGGAATTTTTGCCAGCTTCTCCACATATTACTTTGCTTGCAAGTAATACCAAATGAAACTGATGGAAGTGACTGTTGAATCACATACACTGCCCAACACACATCAGAGAAAATTGAATAATCTCTCTTTAGTTTAAAGAGGAGATGATCTGTAAAAATGAATTATTCTCCTTGCATCACTCGTCATATCTTTACTGAATTACAGCAAGATGGTAACAAAATAAATTACACTCTAAATAAAAGGGAGACTTTATCACAAATATAATCAATACTTACTGACGGCGATGCATCCCAAGTATCTTCTGAAATTCTTTCAGGTCTTTCTCAAGAATGGGATATTCATACACATCATCTAACACATTCCTGTATATTGTCTACAAAATAAAACAGTATCTGCAAACATCTGATAACTCAAACATAAATCTTGGATATCACATTAGTGGTCTAAATCAATTCAGACACTAGCCTACTAAAGCAAATTTCATCATTGTATTTATGCAAGATCCATAAGAAGAGAACGTTTCTGTTTAAATTTCCAGACTGGTCAATATTCAGCTTGCCTTTGGAGAAACACTCTTTGCATTCACCAAGTGAAAGGGCAAAATGTTTATGCTCTTTTGTCTACAAATGGGTAAATTTAGCGGCTATTTCATGAAAACTGGGTTAGGTCAGAAGAACATATTCTGAAGCATGACAACACACACACCACCATCACTTATCCAAGATGAAAACAAACAGACTCATTGAATTAAGACTTTTAAAATGGCAAATGTTCTAATCCACCTTTCCTCACATTTGTATGCATTTTAAACTGAGTTGATGTCTCTCACAAACGAATAACAACATACTCCTGGTTGCAAACTAATGCATAAATAAACCTCACTTCTTATTTTGGGGGAAGACATTGTCTGACTATCATCACTTGGAATCCTCAGTTAAACATAAAAGACACTACCTCATATAAGAGGTAAATAAACTGGATCAGGTTTCATGATTGAAATTGTAGGAAATATTTTCTCTACACTATTTC
>NW_008657839.1:7436-12728 GCF_000695815.1 Acanthisitta chloris | reverse complement strand
CCTTCCAAGAAAATGAGTATCATATGTATGAGCTGAATAATCAGGTTTGCTTTAGCCCAATTAACACTTCTACATTCACAGATTTCTGCAGGAATGATTTCAGCCTATGATCCTATATATCTTTTTTTTGCATGTATAGCTGCAAGCATCATTAACATTACTGCTGTTCAATATTGCACAGAAACTTCAAGCAGAAAAATTGTGTGACAATGCACAGTCACACACCTCCATGGCCAGAAAGACAAGTCCTGCATCAAGATGGATTCAACTCAGTGTAAGCTAAACTGCTGTCAGAAAAGGTGCCCCCAAACAGCAAAAATCCTAAAGTCTCTGCTTCCACATGCAGAGTGTCCTACTTCAAAAACAAAACAAAACAAGGAAGCTCAAGACTTTCTCCAAATTCCATTCAATGTTTCATGCCTTTGTCTTAAGCGAATGACCGAACTAAAAGGTCCTTAAGAAAATCTTCAGTTGCAGACAAAGTGTCTCACTAGGAAAAGTGGAAGATCCTACAAAGTCTCCTAAAATACATTCATCTTTCAACAAGCAGGGAAAAGAAAATATTTTTTAAAAAACCAAACCAAACAAACAAAAAAAAACCCCAACCAAACAAAAACCACAAACCAAAACAACAATGAAAAAAGCACACTTAAAAAAAACCAAAAACCGAACAACCAGATGCGTCTTCGATCAGCAAGGGAACTATAACAAATTTTGGAACTCAGTCAGAAAGACTAGAGGATCCATGCTAAAAAGTAAGGATGTAATTTTATTTATTGAAAATACTTAAAGCTGTGCTGCTCTCTATGTGCACTCAGCAAACACTGTGGAAAAGCATTTCACTCCTCAAACTAGCATCTCTTACAGAGACCTCAAAACTCTTCATCCATGATCAGTCTGGATATCGACTGTAGACCCTGTTGTGGCTGACATGATCAGTCTGTCCAAGCAACCTCCACATCTCTGTACCTTTATTTCTTACCTTCCTAACTTTTCCCATTTTCTAGAGACTGTGGAGTTCTATAAGTTTCATATGTTAATGTTTTTGACATTTAATGTATTGACAATATAGGTTTTGTGTTCAAACTGACTATCTCCAAGGCATTTGAGGAAGATACACGTGAATCTTTTTATATTATAGATTTCATGGAGAAAATCTAAGTATGAAAAATTATATTTTATAGGTTTTGTTGTTGGGGCTTTTTAGAGTATGTAATTAAACAGCACTGAAATACATTAGAAAGTGCTTCCATACCTTTAAAAATTGTTTTAAATGCTCATCTTCATGTAACCAGTCTTTGTAGAGAGAAGTCCACTGAGACACCAAATGCAGGACTTTTCGTTTCCTACAGGACACATCGGAGTCATCTTCTTTCCCTTGGTGGTTCTTAGCACTATAGGTGCAGTACGTTAAGGAATAAATAATAAGCTCTCACTGAAACTTAAAAGTTAAGTGATGGCAAAGACTTGGCAATCATCACATTTGCTAACGAAAGTTTTTTTTCACTACATTGCTCAGTTTTAAATATTTTATCCTGTCTGGAGCTCTAGGAGATTCATCAACTCTTCGGAATGAAATTCTCAGTAATAGAAATGTCAGCTCATCCTCTTTGACAGCAGGATTTTTTTCCTTTACAGATTAGAGAGGTGAGTCTATAAAAGTAAAATCAATTCAAAATGAATTATACAATGTTGAGTCACATCTTTTCTGCAAGACTGGGAATGAACATTTGTCCTGCACACCAATGCCACCGTGAATGTCTGTGTGAAGGAGGGCAACGCGTTGTTAACAATAATAAAAAACCTAGGCAAACGTAGTTAGTTTCTTTTTAGCCTGCACAAATAACTATCTGCAGAAATAACACCATTAGAATTTTTTTAAAAAGTGAAATACTATTTCCACCATTGTTCTCTATTCACAAATCAGAAACATCAACTGACAGACAATGCCCACTTTGTACACTGTTCCTGGCCCTTTGCTGTTCTTTCTTTTATTAGGTAAAAATATGATGTTTTTACCACAAAAGGTAAAGAGAGTGGGAGGCAAAAAGAAAAGGGAAAAAAAAAAGAAAAAACAAGTTCATTTTATAGCTAGAAGTTCCTTCAAACAATGCTCCATAGTTTACGAAAGTCATTGGAAACACATGAAAATGATTCCTTTATCTTCGAATCAGTTAAGACATATATCCTGCATCACATGATAAAAGGAGCAGAGATTTATTGCAATGTACCTTTTTTTTTTTACTTTTTGTGTATTCTGAAGTGTATTACGCAGATGTAGGTATTCTAAGAATTACCATAACCTGGAGAGGTTTTAACCCCACTTCAAATGGTATTTTGTCACAGGTATAGAAGTTTTCTTATCTTTACACAAAAGAGACATAAAATTGCATTGTTGCTATGAGTTAGGCATCTGTTTCAATACATCATTTAAGCATTCTTGATAAGTAAGTATGCATATACACAAATGTGTTGTGTTTTGGATATGGGTTTACTCAGAGGCAACTTTATCTTTGTACATTCAACTTCAGAGCAGGAATTTTCTGTTTATTAATTCCTCAGCTATACAAATTCTATACGCTTTTACAAGTGAATGTGTGTGTGTATATCTATTTACATGCACGTGCCAATTAGGGGAATTCATATCCAAATTTGGATTTAATGTTTCCAATTTGAATCTCTTCCTCCACAATCCCATTTGAGTTAAGAACACAATATAACCCAAATTTTGGGAACCTATAGGTTTGAATTGAAATCCAAGTACCATAAACCTTATGAAAACTGGACTGGAGAAAAAGAGACCTTGAAAGATCAGCTAAACTAGTCCATCCAAACCCCGTGAATACAACATTCAATAAAAGGATATTGCCTCAGAAGTGCCTGGCACAAGTCATCGGTTGTCATGAAGACTGTGTACGTGAGAAGGAAGTCATCCAGGAGAGTTTCTGCAGAAGAAGACAAAAGAGCCCAAGGTTCAATACATTAGTGAGAGCAGGATGAGATCATCTACTCATGTTTGCACTGTGTGTACAGCAGGAACAGAACTCCCTCTCATAAAATAAAAGGTCCAAAACACACAGAATACATAAAACTTTAGGTTTTAAAAAGTTAACGATATATTGCCACTTGAAAGATCAGTCCCTTTACTTAATAAGCACATCCTCAGCTCCCAGAGTACCAACAGGCTCAAGTACATGCAAAATAAGCCACAGTTCAGGAATCACTAAGGTAAAGAAATATCTTTACCTTATCACAAGTACCACCATCCTGGTTAGCTCTGCTGAACACAAAACAAGCTTTCCACACACTAACTCATTCTGGACTTTCAGAAGAAAAGCTTTTAGATTCAGGAGAAAAAAAATTGTGATTGCAATGTACTGTGATCAACATCTATGCACAGTAGTTGAGGAACATGAAATAAATATTTTCAAATCTTTAGCTGGTTAGTCATGTGGGCATCACTGTGAGTGCTGAGAAGTTTTCTCTAAGATTTGTTTAATCACATTATGGAAAGTTTTTTTTCTCCACCTGATATCTACTGGTGTTACAAAACCAGGCTGAAGGTACTTGCTAACAGACCATCCCTTCACACTGCAGTTGTAGCACCTTGGGTTGTCGGGACATACTAGCACAAACTGCCAGTTTGGATCTCAGTGTAACTTTCTCATTCCCTATTCCCAGGTCACACTATTTTCAGGATTTTTCCAAACCTTTATTGTGCAAAGCATAAGGCTGAAAGGGATTGCTCTAGGATGACAGGGCTCAGGGCTTATCTCACATTGGTCTTCAACAGCCCCACGGCACAGTGGAGATAAGAACAAAGTCAGAATTTTCCTGGAGGTGTGCAGCAAAATGATAAGGGACAATCATCAGAGATGGTAACAAAGGAAAATTTGCCTAGATACAAGGGATTTTTTTATCTTCCTGTGAGGAGGGTCAACCATTGGGATGGGGTGCCTGCAGAATCTCTAACATTGGGATTGCCTGGGCAAAGCCCTGAGCATCCTGGTCTTACGTGAACCTGCTTCCTGCACAGGCTGCATCTGATGCCTTCACAGATCCCTTCTAACTGAAATTATTATACAATTCTGAAACAAATTTGCTTCCAATTTTAGTAAACTGCTCATATATGATGCATGATCATCCATATTTAGTTCACAAGCAACAAAACCTTTTCTTTTCTGCAAACAGACTATTATATTGGTCTTTTCAACTGCTAAGTAAAAATGTTTCTGTTTGGTTTTTGGTTCTGTTTGTTTCTTCCCCAAGTGGCAAGATCTTCCTCAGGTTTTGAGGGGTTCCTGTTTACTGTATTTTTTTTTAAATTTCAGCAAATACACTGTGTTCCTTTTAAGAAGAGAACAGGTTTGCTTTTTCAGATAAGAACAGGAATATGGACAGAAGCTGAGCAATAACAGAAGTGATTCCAGTTATATTGCAGATGAAAACGCTTTACCAGTATAACTAGTTGGTACTAATTATCACCAATTATATTCAGTTGTGATTTAAGTGGTGGATTTACAACTGCACTAAAGGCCAAACCATACCGCACAGGAGAAAGATAAGGCAAGCCCTGGTTTCTGAATCCTGATTTTCTCACTGTGATTTACTCCACTCCAAGCTAGTTCTTGTGTATGAGTGTGCAACTGAGAGCACCCCAGCAGCTTTTCATGCCAAGGCTGCAATTTCACAATAATTTAGACCAATTTCCTTTACAGCTGTCTTGGACATCCTTGTCAGTAAATTATTGATCCCATCGCTGCAGTGCAAGATAGCAATAAGGATCCATCCATATATCATTCAAAGACAGATATCATGTGAATATCACATGGATGCACGGCTAATGACATCCCACCCTGCGAGCATGGGATTCAAAATACCTCCATTGTCTTTTAAAAAAATTAAAATAAATCTGTCTAGATCAATGCATTTAACACAGCTGGTCTAGAAAGAGTCCTGATCTAAAGACACATAGCTAAAATCCCTTGCATTCAGAAACAAAACAGTTAAATTCTTTATATTTCACCAACATTGTTAACAACGGTGGACAGTATTATCTCTGCATAAAAAGAGTTATTTTGTCTCAGTCAATGAAAAGACATGATGAACAGCTTGTTCTCTGTCTGAAAGGTCATCTATTCATTCTGTAGACCTCTTTTGGATGATACAATGTGGCTATTAAAGTTGGAGGTTTCACAAACATTTATTTGGAAGTGGCTGAGCTTGGAGTCCACAACCATATTTTAGTTCTTCATTGAACTATGTGACTGTGCAGTCATCCCCACAAAGTCA
>NW_008657839.1:0-7415 GCF_000695815.1 Acanthisitta chloris | reverse complement strand
AACTTGCTACTCTGTGTAGGTCATACCTGAGTTTCAGCAATACATATCCACGTGTTCAGAAAAGAAATGAAGTCCTAGTTGAAGTAAAACTGCAATGCTTATCAATTAACATCTGCAATTGTTCAAAATAGCATGACTTTAAGTTGTTAAAACAACTTAGAAATTTATTTTTGTTACCTGATAATCCGTTTTCCAGATCTCTATCTTCAATTTTTCCAGCATCCCACGGTGCTGGGATGGAAAGAAAGGCTGCTTTTGCTATGATTTGAGTTTTCTGCTTTTTTGCTTAAATTTCTTGCAAGAACTATCTTACAGACATTACTACTGCAAGTTTCTCAACTAGTGAAGTCTAAACTTGTATATTTGTTCAGGTAACCTTAAAACTGGTTTCAAGCCCTCCATTTAGTGTCTCTGGTTTCTAACAACCTTATTGAAACAAATATCTCAGCTGACCTAAATCCCATATACGTATACATAGTGATTTCTTGTATCCTCTAAATGCAGAGGAAAGACTACGAAGAAAAGTTCATAAATTATGTTTCCCACAGCTTGCATATAGGCTAAATTTCTTCAAATTGCCTCCAAACTTGTTTAGAAATTTAAACCCTAAAGGAATGTTTTGAACAAAAAAAGTCTGGATTATACATGTGGTCCATTAATAGCATCGCTCATCCGTTAAATTACTTTAACAAGTAAGCAATGAAAGTGCTTTTGCTAGATTAAATATCTATTACCAAACATCACCTAAAGACTTTACAATCATATTCATATTTTAAAATGCCTGCACTAGCTTGTAGGTATTTCCCTGAAGTCCTACTGTTCACTGTAACTATCTTCTGTGTTTTCTTCCTAAATGCCCTGTAATTTAAAATCATTCCAGAATGCTTTTTCTTGCCATAGCAGGAACACAAAACCTGAGGGTGTACTGATTCTTCAAAAAAATAAATAAATTTCAAAGTAAACAATTGCATGCTTCTCAGACACTGGTGGACATAAATACGAGTCCACAAATGATTTGTTGGTCTTAATGTACAGAGAGAAAAGCTAACCATGAGAGAATTTATTCACAGCATATTGTTCATTCTGTTACTAATGGCCACTAAGACGAGTAAATTTGAATGAGGAAGGGCTCTAAGTGTATAAGTTGAGCCAACAATTATGAACAGAAATCTTTCTGTTTTTTTCTTCTGTTTAGTCACGGTTGATTTAAGAGGGGTTTTAAAAAAGGCAATTCCACTCAAATCATTAATAATTTACAGTCTACCGTACCCCCACCCAGAATGGCAGTGAAATGCACACCCCTGCTTTTAAATTTTACTCTGTGTTCCAGTTCCTGCATAAATTTGTGATCATCTTCCCTATTATTCCTATAGAAAAAGATTTTCTAGTATTTGTAGCAAACGGAGAATAAAATGCAGAGTAATAGTGGGGAAAAACAGCTCCCATTGGAAAGGAAATCTTTGTGCAAAAGCCTGTGATGGTATGCTAGTTTTTTTAATTCCTCTTCTACATGAATTTTTTATTTAATCTTGTTCTAGCCATCAATCTAACTTTCCTTTGCTCCTCACAGTTTTCCTTTTTTTGGCTAAGCAATTATTACAAAGTATGCAGTTAACTTGCAGCTGTGGAATATTTAATTTCAAAGGCAATTTCAAGCATTTTAAAGCTTCATTAAGACATGCAACAGAACCAGCATGAGTCCAATGGGCTCTTGTTTTTGCAGCACTTTGAGGGCAGCCTTAGGCAGTAATCTCACCACACCGAACGCGTGCCAGTTCCATAGGCACAAAAATAATAAAAAAAGCAGGCGCTGTGCTTGTTTGTTATTAAATAATCAATGCACACCAGCTTCTGCTGAGACAGTTTCTCCCAGGCTATGTGTCCCCCCCTTTCCCCAAGTGAACTAAAGCAGCATGGACACCAGCTTTACTGGGAGAAGTCTGTACAGCTCTTCCTGTTTTTCTGCAATGTACAAGCCCTTCTGCAAGACACATTCAGGGTGGCTGAGGGATGAAAAAAAGCAGTATATAGATATGGGATGTTCTCACACATGTAGGGAACACTTGCTTTCAGTTGGTAACTAAAGGACACAGCAATGCACCTACATGAGAAGCTGCAACTATTGCATGTATAAGGTGATGACAGCCAATAAGAATGATGGTGCATTTGATGGGAAAGGGGGATCTAGGGTCCCAGAGACAGTAAATGGTAATATATTTGGATCAACAGCACATCATACATTCCCACCTACTTAAAAAAAAAAATAATCCAGAGAGGATCCCCTGCTGTGTTTCATGTGCTTTCTTACCTCTCTAACAGATCATACCCTTTGTCTCTGAGAAGACAAATTTACAAATACTAACTCAAGGTGATGGTACAATTGTAAACACCAGGAGAAAAGAATGGGTTTCCTACATGGGTTTACACACCAAACATGATTTTCCAATGGCTTTTTTTCCTTCTTTCTCCACCTTCTTCTCTAGGCAGGGTATCAATTACTAAGGTTTCGGGCAGAAATTAAGACAGATCTGTAGAGGAAATTGTTCATGACACACATTTAACAAACCAGGACAGGCAGTACACTTTATGGAGTTGCCATGTTTAACACCTGTAACCTCTTCTCAAACTTGAGCATTTTCTTAAACTACCACAGTCATACAAGGCAACAGTGGAGCAAGCCTCACATTAGTAACTTGTAACAAAAACATGAAAAGAGATTTAATCTAAAGGAAGTGCCTTTGACAAATGGAGAAGTTAAATTCGTTTGATTAAATTAAATATACTTGAGGACAGCTTTAAAAAGTAAATATTTAAAAAGCTATCTCATAGAATGAGTAAAGAAGGAAAAGTAGGGAAGCATTCCAGTGTTGCAGATATATGCATATCCCTAGCTACCCACCTAGCAATTTATACCCCCACATATTATTTATTAGCATCTTTAGACCACCACAGCTAAACCAATACTGCACACACATTTACATTACAAACATGTCCAGTAGCTCAGACTGTATTTAGAATATACCTATTGCTCTATCACTAACGTTAGACACACTGTCCAGCTAAGCCAGATAGAATTATTCCTAATGCCTGAGTCATTAATCCCTTTATACCCACAAGAAGAGATAACTTGAAGACAAATTCCAGTTTGTCCTGGTTTTCTGATCACCCTATTACATCCTGAATAGTTTTTAGTTTCTACTTCTCAGTGGCTACCAACAAAAAAGTAAATAACTGAAAACTGGTGAAAAATAAGCCAAACAAGTCCTCACACTTTTAGTGACAAGCTGAGACTGCTGAGATGACAAGAACCATTTTTGTTTTCATATTGGGCTTTACAGAGCAACTTTTCAGACCCGTTTTTTCCCCCACTCTCTAGCATTTCTGTTTCCATTTTCTTTCTTCTCCATTACATGCTTATTTAAATATTAAGAGAAAAAAAGTTATGAAAAACCAAGAGAACCAACAGGATATAAAATATGCATTGAGCTTTTTTGTTATAATTGCATGGTTTATAAAAGGTAACTTCCTCGACACAGAGGCATATAAGCTCTGTGCACATAGACTCTACATTCCTTTATCTGCAGATTGTTTATGTTGGGTACTGTTAGTTGGGGAGAGGGTACTGATAGTGAAATCAGCAAAGAAAAACAAATCATCTGCTTGGGAGTTTTTTTCTGAAAACTTATCACCATTCTGAACCCAAATCTCTTCGACTCTGCACTGTACAAATCCATTGTGAATGGCTATGCAAGAATTACAGAAAGATTTAAGGGTTTTTCAGGCTTGTATTCCACACTAAATCGGATTATAAGAAAATATAGATAAAGCACTGGAATGCAAGTCTTTTTCCACTTTATGCAAAGTAGTGATTCAGCTTTCTCCAAGGGTTTGCTGATGGAGGCCAAACCTGTATGAAGACTGAAGGGAAAACAAAACAAAAAATTGCCTGAATGCACAAGTCACTGGTATTCAATTAACTCATAGGTTAAAACTACTCTTGCCATTGTAGTGACAACCCTTAGTCGTGCTACACAGCAGTTGTGGTTCTCACTACATGTATGAGAGAATTAGACCAAGTGAATGGATGAAAACTCATGCACTGAACTAAAAATATTACACCCTAAACTCTGATTTCCAAAACGAGGAAATCACTAAGTGCTCTTCCTGATCAATCTACCTTTCAGAAATGTAACCAACAGAAGGAGATCATTAGATCTTCTTCATCCTGAAGCATGTTTGAACCTCAATATGATGTATTGGCCATCAGCAAGTAGAAAATCCAACAGCATGAAATACAAATGAAGGCTACATATAGATTTTTTCAAACATCAATGCAAACTCTGAGTTTTGTGTGATAATGAGATCTCTTTGGTGTGTTTGAGGGGGATATTTTTGAGAAGGACAAAGATGAAGAGAGAAATGAATGTATTTCAGGCAACATACAATTCTAAAACCCTTTTGCTATGCCATTTCCCATTCGTGGTTATGGCAAAGATGATGAGATGACCATATGGTTACCTCCTGACATCCCCTTATGCTAATACACTTAACAGTGTTACTCAGAATTATGAATTCAATAATCACCAACAACTTCAAAATTTGCTCTCATTTACATTCAGTGTGCCATCCCTGCCTTGCAGAACCAGCCAACTCTAACATTTCATGAGGCTCATCCTCCAAAGTATATTTGGGGGCAAAACAAACAACAAAACTAACAGAATCCTTTGCAGTTTTTGTTTTCCTGTGTATGACAGAAAAGATAGGGTCAATAATGTCAATGCCCCTTGTGACTTCATGGCACAAACTGGACATACATTTTTGTAAAGAAAATATTCACTGATGGGGTTAGTAACACCATACTGCTCAGAAATAGTTAAAACTTGCATTTCTCACAATCATCAAGAAATCAGCCTTATGAGATGGGGTTACAGCTGGGCAAACAGACAGATGAGCTCCCTGTGCATGAGTAAAATGATGCTGATTACTTACTATTCTATAGGGAATAGACATTTTTTGCTCTTTTAAATATTCAGCCACTGAGTTCAAATGAAACAAAATGAGAGCTAAAGCAAAGCATTTTCAAGTTTTTCAGCCTAAATTACTAAATTCTTGCCACTCCTCTTCATCCTTTCTGTAAAATGAGAAAAATTATAACCACACCTCACGGCAGACACTGCTACATGTGGATCTTTTTGTGTGGCTTGGTTCACATAATACTATGCAATGTTCTGAAACCTTTCAGCAATGCAAACACAAGTCCAGAGAGTTGTAGCTGTAATCAGAAAATTGCTTGTTCTGCAGAAACGGAAGAATGATTTGAGGGTAACTCTTTTCAAAGATAGGAGTTCCTCAATAATCTGTAATTCCACAGCAATTTGCTAAAAATGTCAGGATATCTCTAAGAACAAACAGTAAATGCAAATTGCTATCATTACTATCTGATCTAGCAAGATATTGTTCATATCTGAGAGGGTGCTGAGCGATCCCAGAACTCCCTTGCATTCAGCAGAAGGCAATGGCACTCAAGACCTTGAAGGATTAACCCTTAATTCAAAATCAAATCCTCTAATAGTGCTATGCCACCATGGACACAGCATGAAGCAAAAAATGAAAATGATGTTGAGAGAGAAAGGTCAATGCAGAAAAAGAACATCGATATATAATTTGCTGCTAATGTATTAAAACAATTATAGTAGTTATGTCACCTAACCACCGAAGCACCAAGAAATCAATGCACAGAGGAATAAAGAGCAAGCCATTTATTTCTGGCATTAGGTTAGAAAAAGAAAATACATAAGGGCAAGATATTTAACTTGTACAACCACATTTCTTATTAGAGCACAGAAGTCAGAACTAGCAATAATTTCTAAGGTCATCTCCCAGAAATTTCTGGCAGTATTTTAACATCTGCAGAATGAATCAAACACATTCTGTCTGGTAAGGTCAAAGATCCTCCTAAAGTTGCATTCCAGTTGCTGCTATCACATGTATTGGAGCAGTTTCTTATTTTGTTTGAGGGACAAAAAGAGCCCTGAAACCACAGGCAGAGAGCAAATGTCAAACTTGTCTAGCTTTAATGAGACACTAATTTTTCCACATATAAATCTGAAGCTCTCTTTTTTCCCCAGGTAGGAGAGACCCCTGGTGATTAATGTGCAGTTATAATGGCCAGGGTTACTTGAGATTATTGGACAAATCCTCTATGCCTTATACATTTCGAAGTATTAGAAATATTGCCTGCAGCAGTCACCCTAAGACATTGCTAGTTTTAGTTAAAAAAAATGCCTTTGACTGCTGCAATTAAAACACTCAAGCTTTCCATGCAGTGAAATTTGACAGTAAGCAGAGGCATTTTAATGCACATGTGAAACATGAAGTCCTTGCCCAAGCCTCACTGCAGAAGGAAGACACTGTTTGCTTGCATCAGGCACCTTCCAAGGTACTTTAGGAGAAAAACCCATCCTCTCTTTCCATCGATTGTTCAAAACAAGCCAGCCAGGCCAGGATTGCCTGGAGCAGCAGGAGAGAGGATAAAAGATTTAATGGTTCCCTTTCATCCTTCTGCCTGCAGTCCAGCTGCCTTAGAGGGGTAGAAGAGATACCACAGCACAGCATGCTGTGATCTGCCCTCACGGGTTTGCACTTCCAGCTTCCACACTGCCTGGCACCCCAGGCACTAGTGTGGCTCAGTCAAAGTTGTATGAGCAAGGGCAAGGCAAGTTTCTACTTTTCTGCTTGTCTTGCACCTGAACTTCTTTGCATCTGTGTCATGCTTCTCTCCAAGTACCAAAAAAAATGCAATCACTCCAGCCTGGACCCCTCAATGACACAACTTCCAGGTGCCACTGAGAGCTGCCACTGCCTCAGTGGTGCCAGCAGGACAGGACCTTTTGCTGCCTCGTGGCAGCACAGGACACAGCCACCCTTCAGCAACAGACAGCAGCGCACACAAAGGGGCTGTATCACCTGTCCCCTCTGCCACTGCAAGCCTGGTCATACCAAGCAGGTGCTCTAAGGTGCTCATGGCTGCTCAAGTCTTTTGCCATGTGCACCAGCTCAGCAAACATTTGCGTCTAAAGGAAACTTTGAAATTAGACATTCAACTTTCAGAAAGTTAACACAAAAGAAGATGCACTTAATCTTCATTCTTTTCATCTTTGCTCACCAAAGCATTGAAGAAGAACTGAATTTTAAGTTCAGCATGTCCTTCTCATTGCTGAATTGGAAAATCTACTCCTAAGAAACAGTAATCTTAAAATCTAATGTTACATGTAAACATTAAAAATTGTTACATCTTCAAAAAGAGATTATGACTTCTTAATGTCTAGGTCTTCAACTTGAGATGCTTTAAAACCAGTCTACATTCCAATGACATTTCTGAGAACATGAACCCAAATTTTCTGTTTACAATCCAA
>NW_008657838.1:0-10316 GCF_000695815.1 Acanthisitta chloris | reverse complement strand
GGTTATAACTGGTTTTCCTTCCAAGCACAGTTGTAACTGGTTTTCCTTCCAAGTTTGGTTATAACTGATTTTCCTTCCAAGCATGGTTATAACTGGTTTTCCTTCCAAGCATGGTTCTTCACCTTGTTGGAGGAATGAATGTCCCTTTTGACTTCCCTTTTTTTTCAATCTGGAAGAGGTAAGACTACTTCCAATTTATCTTTTTAACATTAAACTCTATTTTCTTCATTAGCCAATGAAATTTCCTCTGGAGGAAGGAAATATTCTCATTCATTGTAGATGTGTAACACATAAGTTGGGACTCGGAAATTCTCCAAGAGCTTTAGAGAAAAGCCAGAACTGGAAGTGTTTGCAAATTTAGGCTTTAATCGAGGTGCTAGCCCAGCTTTAGCAGAGCACTGAAGTACATTTTTGAGACTAGTTTACTTTGATGGAATATAAGCACCTGTTTAAATTGAAACACATATTTAAATAAGCACCCGCTTAAGTGATTTGCTGAAACTGACTTTCCACTGCTTTCTCTGGGAGAACCTTTATGCCCTTCTCAGCAGCAAGCATCAATAAAGAGGCCTGATTACATTCTAAAATGTCTAACAAATGCTGTTTAATGCTGACTTTTTAGGTCATCACTGCTGGGAATAGCAAATAGTTTTTACTTTGCCAGGTGAGATTAATTTCTAAATAAATGAGGCTACAAAATACCCTGCACAGCACCTGTGGGTTGTTCTGTAACCAGAGAGGAAAAAAAAAAAGAAAGATAATGATGTTTTTTAAAAGCTTACACTTTGAAATATGTGGCAATAACTTGTGTTTATTTTCACTCATGAAAAAGAAAGAAAAATCCCAAATAGAAATATTCTGTTATTATATGTAATGTGAAATGATTTCTGCTTGTAGCTCTGCTTTAAAATGCTGATTTATTTGATTTTATTTTTTTGCCTGTCATTTTAAAATATGCCAGTATGGATGTAAATGAAATATATATATAGCAGGAGACTGACCAGCCCTCTTAAAAGCAAGCTGCTACTTTCCACTAAGTACCCTCAATATTAGGAGCTTTGTAAAAATCAAAAGAAAACCAGAGTGAAGCTTCTGAGATGTGCTTAAAATTGGGAGAAAGCAAGTAGCCTTTATTAGCAAAACCTGACTTCTGTCAAGACAAGTAAACTGAGGGTCACTGACCTTATTCAAATTTATTGTTGTCTAATATCATAGAATCATAGAATCAAACAGGTTGGAAAAGACCTCCAAGATCATCAAGTCCAACCCTAGACTATGGCACTAAGTGCCATATTCAGTCTCAGCTTGAAAACCTCCAGGGATGGTGAATCCACCACCTCCCTGGGCAGCACATTCCAATGCCTGAGCACTTTCTCCATAAAAAATCTCTTCCTAATATCCAACCTAACCCTCCCCTGGCAGAGCTTGAGTCTGTGCCCTCTTGTCCTACTAATATGAATCTGCTTTACTAATCAATGAATGTTACTCAATTATAATTGAACAACAAATACTATTATCTTGCCCTGACAGTTCCTATGCATTGCTTTGGCATTGATATCACTTCCTAATCAGAGTTTTTTAGAAGATTTTGCTTTCAGTTGAAAGGGGCATTGTGGCAGAGACTGGCAGTGGTCTGGTTGGTGGTTTGGGATATTGAGATGTGGTTCAGAGCCTCTTTCTGTCATCAATGGTCTGCACAGATAGGCCCATGACGAGATTCTGCTGAAGTTCCCTTTCCATGAAGAGGACATTTCTAGCCTTCCTTGACTTATTGGGCTCTTATAAAGCCATAAACACAAAGATGTTCCCCAAAACAGGGAAAGGGAAGCCTGATAGAGAGAAAGAGGATAGAGAGATCTGACTGTTTTTCCATGGGCTGAATACACACTAGAACAGTCAGGGTCTACTTAGGACAGATTTGTCTCTTTCTACTCCATCCCTAGAAGAATCTGTTCTACTGGGGAAAGCAACAGCTTTGTGCCATAGGTAACTACTGTCAGCCCATTCAGACAGCCTTGCTAAAGGTCAGTGTTAGAATTAGAATTTAAACAGGGTTTCTGTTCTAAAATGCATTTGGCTCTGTCATACAAAATTTTAATTCATGGAGAAGGAATATGTTTAGCATTTCCCTAAAAACTTCAGCAAAGTACATGAATATTGTAAAGTTGTAATCCTTGTAGCTTGAAATTTCAAGCAGGATCCAAAGGCACCCAAAAGGGATAGGAAGAAGATGGAGAAAATGACTTGCAAAGATATATTTCCTAAACTCGGTTGAAAATTGACACCTCTGGGTGTAAATTCACCTGAAAGTTTTGTTTGGAGATAGTACAAACCTTCTATTTAACACATTGCTCAGTCTTGTATGAGAAGATCCATTCTAAAATTAATCATACTGGAAATCAAGAAAGTAGATGTCTTCACTCTCAATAGTATGATTAAAACACAAAATCACAGTTTTTGTGGATAGAAAAAGTCATTATCTTCACCTTCTTGATTCTTGCAACATTTTAGCATAATTTCAACATGAGACAAAAATGTGTAAATCAAAGTAAAGAAAAACTGTTTCTTTGAGTCCCTTATGAAAGCATGTGAATGTGAACAAAAATTGGCCCTCTGAACATCTGAGTGTTTCCCCATTGGTGTTAGCACTTTTTAACTCTACAATCATATTTAGAGCTCTGAAAGATTTTCTAAGAACCTCATCAATGTCTTTTCAAGCACAACAGTGCATGACTTTGCCTTCTGGAGAATGTGGCAATAAAATTCTCACTTGAAAAAGGAAAAATATGGAGATTTAGGAATTCAAAGTTGTATTCATGGCATAGATTTGTCCTCCTCAGATCATTCCTAATTAAAGTGGTGTTGTGATTAGCTCCAGCCTGGACAATGCCCTGTGCAGAAGCTTCCAGCATTTTCCAAGATTTTGCTGAGGTCTTATATGGTATGAATTTCAGATTGTATAGGTACTGTAAAGACATTTTAATAATGATGTATTAATTTGTGATCTAAATCATGAGATTTGACACTTCGTATTACTGTCCTACCAGTATAAAATTGGTCATTTCTAGCAAAATCCCAGCTGCAATAAATATTTGTGTTGAGCACACTTGGGTTTCTCCACTGCCTTAAATACTGTGAAAAATCAAAGTACCTTCTTTTTTTCACCTTTTATGTACTTGTTTGTTTTAATCTGTCTCTGTTCATCCAAATAGTTTGGTGAAAGGCAGTCTAGGAATTGTTTGGGTTTGGAGTTTGTTTTATGGTGCAGAATCTAATATTCAGGGTTGCTTTTGGTGGTTTGATTACAACGATGAAATCTCAAGGCCACAGACTGCAAAGGGAAAAGTGATTTTTGTAAGCCAGTTATAACCTGCTGCAGCAATGTCTTTCTGTGCAAGTGCACAGAGAAATATAAATGCCTCAGCTGGGTGTTAACTTCTATGCCTGAAAAATAATTATTAAATTGTCCAGTCACAATACTGTTACTTTCCTGTCAAAAGGGGAACCTATTGCTTGTTTCTGTGTGTTATTCTACTCAGCAGTGACAGGCAATTACCTCCATGTTAATACTTGGAAAAATAAAGATTAAAAGGAAGAGGATGAGGTTAAAATGCAGAAGGATTTTATGTTCAGCTAAAGGAATAATTTAGTTCCCGCAAATTCAGTGAGAGCAGAAAAATATCAGAGGAGCCTTATTTCCTTTTACATTTTCTAAATAGCTGTTTGTGGTGGTTTAGCCCCAGCAGCAGCCAAACCCCACAGAGCTGCTCCATCACTCCCCACCAGTGGGATGGGGGAGAGAACTGGAAAGGTAAAAGCTACAAAAAACTCATGGGTTGAGATAAAGACAGTTTCATAGGGAAAGCAAAAGCTGCACACACAAGCAAAGCAAAACAAGGAATTAATTCACTGCTCCCCATGGGCAGGAGGTGTTCAGCATCTCCAGGAGAGCAGGGCCCATCACGTATAATGGTTCCTTGGGAAGACAAACACCATCACTCCAGATGTCCCTCCTTCCTCCTTCTTCCTCCCACTTTAAATACTGTGCATGATGTGCTATGGTATGGAATATCCCTTTGGTCAGGTTGGGTCACCTGTCCCAGCTGTGTCTCCTCCCAATCTCCCATGCACCCCCAATTCCTTGCCAGTGTGGCAGTGTGGGAAGCAGCAAAGGCCTTGACTCTGTGTGAGCTCTGCTCAGCAACAACAAAAACATCTCTACATTATCAGCCCTGTGCTCAGCACAAATCCAAAGCATCACCCCACACTAGTCACTGTGAAAAAGTTAACTCTACCCCAGCCTCACCTAGCACACTGGTATAGGAAAATGGACTCTCTAAGTGTATATATTTCTGCATTCTGCCTCTCCTCATTTTCATTTAAGAAAATACAAGCCTAGCACTTCACTTATCTTCAAAATTAACTTCTAACTCAGAATCAGATTGCTCTGTGCAGAAAAGCCACCAGCTATTTTTCTCTTTTGAGTAAAAACAACTCCTCATCTCTCCAGTTTTTCTGCAGTTGTATTTATAACTTCATGGGTTGCATTGTGCATATGATAATTTATTTTTTATCCAAAATATGTGATAAATCATCATGCCAAAGACTACTACCCTCAATTTGGCATGAAAATTAATGAAATATTTAATTCAGAGTCCTCATAGTTCATTCAGACAAACATCCCATACATTAGATCACTTTCCATTGCCTTTAGTATATATAACATCTATTACCTTCCTTCCTTTCTCTTCAGAGTCCTCATAGTTCATTCAGACAAGCATCCCATACATTAAATCACTTTCCATTGCTTTTAGTATATATAACATCTATTAGCTTCCTTCCTTTCTCGTTTGCTATGGCAACAGGGAAGGAGTTTAAAGTACTTATGGCATATAAGAGCAACCCAGTTGCCCTTCAGATACAGGAACACTCCACATTTGTAGAACTTGTCTCACAGTTCTATCCCAGGATAAAATACATATTCTGCTCCATCTCCTTTGCCCACTCAATGTATATACTTTTCATATAAGGATAAAATTCTTAATAAAATTTACTTCCTTGTGGAGGTAAACAGCAAAACTCCACAGTTACTTGGGGAAATAACAGGAAATTTAGATTTCAGACTTCTTCCACAGGCACAAATGCTCACTTCAAATATTCATGAGTCTATCAGGCAGATAAATTGTTCTGCTATGTTATAAAATTTGTCTGTGATCTTTCCTTTACGTATGCATGCAACAGACATATACTGTGACCTAGGCAAAACTGTTCATTTCCACTTGAATCAGCTCTTTCAAACTATTCCTGGCCATTGTATTTACCAAAGGAAAAACAAGAATTTCTTTTATTTTGTTTTTTTAATATATAAATCATGGAGCAATTTTTACAATGATAACTTTTCCTTTGATTGATTAGATTTTCATCACTTGAATGGAAGACACGTGTTTTGAGAAGCATACTTTAACTTTTTAAGCTCTGGGAGACAGAAGTGCCGTTTGCCTTTTCCCAACTCTTGGTTATTTCTTTGCTATGTCTTTCTGCAGCATTTTCACTGGGACATCTGTGCTTTTGTAGAGCTTTTCTCCCTCTTGGGACTCAAGCTGACATGAAAATGACACTGCAATGATTTCAGGTAAGGGCATGAATCAGTGTCTGTAACTCTCATGTTCAACTCTGAGGAATCCAATGTGAATCCTGTGATTCCTGTTACAGCACAGTCCAAAGAAAAATGAGCTGCCTGTCATGATGCTGCAATAACATCTTGTGAGTTTGCATTACTCTGAAAAAAAAAACCCAAATCAGCTGTGTCCCTGTGCAGTGCTCATAAGACTATGTGCTCTAATGGGCTGATCACCACAGCACTCCATAAAATGGCTATCACCCCTATCACAAACAATTCCCTCTTTCTTACAAGATGATAATTTGGGGGAGGGGGGAAGAAGAAAGCTCTTTTTGACTTCACACAACCAAGCTGAAGCACAGTTTCACTTATCTCCCTCTGGCCTTCTGCTTCCTTAGTTTTGAAATAACAACTTGCTTTTTTATATATAATTCCAACCTGAGTTTTACCAGCATATGTTTCCTTTCATTTGTTAATAAAGGTCAAGGCCAGTGAACCCTTGGGCAGCATGCTAAAGCCTCAGCAATAAACCTGACCATGCCTGAGCATGATCAGTCTGACCTGTGCAACACCATAGACTTGTTCTCTTCATCTCTGAGAACTAACTCTGGTGTGCTGTAGAAACCATTTGAGTGTTGGCATTGTTTATTTGTATTAGTTTATCAACTCTGCTTCTCTTTGGTGCTTGACTTTACAAATGAGGCAGAAAATGTCAGAAGAAAAGTCCTCTCAGAAGCAGAGTATTTTCACATCTGGGAGATATTATTAACACAGTATCACGTAAAGCTGGAAAACCAACGAAAGATATAAATATACTTTAAACCAAAACATTCTTCACTGTCTTTGATGATAAATATTTTAAGAGTCATTTCAAACTTGAGGAGGTTTAGGTGGATCATTGTGTTTTGCAAATCGGTTTCACTGCACAAGTAGAACATTTGCACAGAAAGTGGATCATTGTGTTTTGCAAATCGGTTTCCCTGCACAGGTAGAACATTTGCACAGAAAGACTTGGTTCTTAGGAGAATATGTCAGTTCTTTTATCCTCTGCTAATCAAAAAGAAATCAAAATAAGGCAACATACCCTTGAGGGGGTGAATACTACTAAAGTCTTCAAATAAATTTGAATCATAAGAACAAGAAGCAGCTTCTGTTTGCTTGATTGCTACTGTGAAATCATTTGTGGACCATATGATTGAAGGCCCTTGCTAGTCATTAACAACTTATCTCTGAGACTGAGCAGCTCTTTATATGTAAGATCTGCCTGGGAAGATGAAATGAAAGCTTGAAATTAATGAGTTAGATTCCAGTAGTGAACTTACCATACCTTTGATAACATCTAAACAAGACATCACATATATCATCACTTCCTATGCTCAAGATTTTTGCCAGGAAAACCATTGCTCTAATATAAGAGAAGTGTTCCCTTGTCCTCAGCCCTAAAGTCATCCAGAATCAGATGTCACTTTTCTACACTGACTGACTTCTTCCTTGAAAGGGTTTGCACCCCTGGATTCAGGGCTGTATCTGATGTCAAGGTGACATACACAAGCCACATGGATTTTGCCAACACTGTGTTTGTAATGCAATTGATTGGAGTTACAGTTCCTTATGCAAATGTGCAGAATAAGAAATTCATAAACAGCTTCCCTTTTAGGCTTCAGATATTTGGGAATAGATTTATGTGCTGAAAAATACTATATAGTTCCACTGATGAAGCCTTAACACTCCCATATTCTACTACTGATTTTAGCTGCACCAAGTCTCATTTTGCAATATCTGTAGTAAATTTTTCTGAGGTAAATCTCCTGAAGATATGGTTTGACCAAAATATTAGAACCATAGAATCATTTAGGTTGGAAAAGATCATCAAGTTGAACCATTAACCTAACACTGCCAAGTCCAACACTAAACTATGACCTTAAGTGCCACATCTACACATTTTTTGAACACCTCCAGGGACCCTGGCCAGCCTGTTTCAATGTCTGATCACTCTCTGAGTGAAGAAGTTTTTCCTAATATCTAATCTAAACATCCCCTGGTGCAACTTGAGACCATTTCCTGTCACTTGTTACCTGGGAGAAAATACCAACCCTCATCTCATTACAACCTCCTTTCAGGTTAGGCTTAAAAACATCCTATATTTAAGGCTGGAACACAAATAGCCATACAACTGTCCTAGGAAAAAGGATAACCTGTGTCTTCCTCCAACAGGGATGGTTTGCACTTCCAGCTATTCCCTGACCCACAGGCAATTTGGAGGTCAGGCAGAAGGAGCTGTTTATGGATTCATGTTCCTGACAATGATAAGTGGCCTATTCTTGGCCACCATTTTTTCCCAGAAACTTCTCAGAGCACTTGAAAGTGTGTAGCACCTGAACAAGGCAGCTCAGAGTGATGGAAAAGGCAGCCAGGAGCAGACTGTCACCATCAGAATAATTTATCTAGCCTAAAGACTGTTGCCAGAAGGTCATCTCAAGAAAAATGGCATTCAAGAACAGGTGGAGGGCCAGGTAAGTAGATATAGCTGACCTCCTGTAACCTCAAATAACTCATATAACCTATGAGTTATAGGCTGAGCATGTCCAGTGTTAGAGTAGGTGCTCATTTTGTGACCAACACAGAACTTATTTCTAAATCATGTTTCCAAGTGTTCCCTTCAGTTCAGGTTTAAGTCAGCTAAGGACAGCTAAGAAATAAAATTTAAAATTATCTCTCTTTCCCATGGAAAATTTTGATATTTCCACATTTGTTTACATCAGAAATCAAGCTGAAATACTGAAACACCAGAATTTCTTGTGAAACAGAGTTACATATGTATTTTGAATTGAATTAAATGTATTCAATTACATCCCTTCAGTTCAGGTTTAAGTCAGCTAAGGACAGCTAAGAAATAAAATTTAAAATTATCTCTCTTTCCCATGGAAAATTTTGATATTTCCACATTTGTTTTCATCAGAAATCAAGCTGAAATACTGAAACACCAGAATTTCTTGTGAAACAGAGTTACATAGTTATTTTGAATTGATTATATTTACATATCCCTTTTTCCCATAGTATTAAGCTTGCATCAGGCAAGGCATTGCCAGTTGAGGGAGGTGATTGTCTTGCTCCATTCTGCCCTGGGGCAGCCTCACCTTGAATACTGGGTTTGTTTTTGGGCACCACAAAGCAGGAAAGATATTAAAGGAGGCAATGAGCATGGTGAAGGGCCTTGAGGGAAAGCCATACAGAGAGTGGCTGAGGTCACTTGATTTGTTCAGCCTGGAGGAGACTGAGGAGATATCATCACTGATACAACTTCCCCATGAGGGGAAGTGGAGGGACAGGCACTGATCTCTTCTCTCTGGTGACCAGTGATAGAGCCTAAGGGAATGGCCTGAAGTTGTGTCTGGGTAGGTTTAGGTTAGATATTAGGACAAAACTCTTCCCCCAGAGGGTGGCTGGGCACTGGGACATCTTCCCAGGGAAGTTGTCACAGCAGCAAACCTGACAGAGTTCAAGAAACATTTGGCCAGCACTCTCAGGCACATGGAGTGACTGTCAGGGATGTCCTATACAGGGCAAAGAGTTGGACTTGATAATTCTCACAGGTCCCTTCCTACTCCGAATATTCTGTGCTTAAGCTCTCAGAGTCACTGTGCTAATCTAACTCAAAGTCCTTCTTCAGGGAGGTATGGAAATGGGATGGAAACCAGAGAGATTTCCCAGGGGCACTGCGACTGCTTAGGTCAATAAACAGTATGAAAACAGACCAACAGCAAAACAAATATTATTTTGTTTTCCTCCTAGAGAAGTGAGAAGTTTGCAAACTTTCCTGGAAAATATTATTTTGTGGATGCCTATGAAATAGGCATTGTTATGGAAAACTGACAATACCTTATATTCACAGCAGATATCTGTTCTGACCTGATGAAGTCATCATTTATATATGAGCTCCTTACAATCCTTGTTTATAAGTTAATAACTGTATATCTGTGCAGCATACTAAGTGTAATATTTATGAGAGTGAAATAAAGCAGTGCAGAACATGCCAAAAAACTGAGAGGTCAGAACTGCTGTTTTCAGAAATTTGGCAAAAGGTGCATGTTCTCTGTTCAAAAAAAAACCAAACCACAACCTGTTGGTGGGTTGAGGGGAAGGTAATGTTGAATTACTCTGGGCAGTGCATGGCTGAAAAAAATCAGTTCTCAGGAGGTTCAAAAAGAAATAATTTTGACTTTGGAAATTTGGCTCACCTGTGTGGAATAAGACACTTGGCAAAAGGAATATCAGTAAACTTCCCATCATTCAAACATCCTGTGCAAACTGACTCAGCACACCCTGAGGGACCAAAGCCTGAGGCGACACTGACCGCGGCACTCAGCGAGTCTGAGGGGACACTGCTGGGCTTGGAGCTCAGTGGGGGCAAAGGAGAAAAGAACAGAGAAAATAGAGAGAAAAAGAGAAAAGGAGAGAGAAAAAGAGGAAAGTAGAGAGAAAAAGAGAAAAGTCGATGAGAAAGGGAGGCTGATAGTCCCCCCTGTGGCTCCAGCGCGGTCCCCTCAGTCCCAGCCCAGGGCACTGGGCACAGCACGAGGTGCTGGTCTCGTCTCCTTCTATCCCTTCCCTTGCCCAGGGCTGTCCCAGGTGAGCTCACACCTGCACCTGCACTTTGGGCAGAGTCAGCAGCTTTGGCATCATCTCGGGGCTCGCA